>NC_016089.4:6179174-6479174 GCF_000004515.6 Glycine max | reverse complement strand
ATGACATGTATCCAAATGAAAACATAGGCTCCACTTTATGCAACATGAACCAGAAGGATAGCATAAATAGAACAATTTCAAGGGATCTTTTCTCTGATTTGGATGGGGAAGAAGAGGAAGAAGAAATCTTCACTCCAGATAAGGAAAACTTCAGTCCAAATACCCTTCAATTGCGGCTTCTGAAAAAGAAAGGCAAGGTAGAAGAAATTAAACATTCCAAGTCACAAAGGTCACCCCTTTCAAAGGGTACATTTAATCCTGACATGTATAAGAATGAAAGCATAGGCCCCTCTTTATGCAAAATAAACCAGAAGGATATCATAAACAAAACACTCTCAAAGGATCTTCTCTCTAATTTGGATGGGGAAGAAGAGGAAGAAGAGATCTTCACTCCAGATAAGGAAAACTTCAGTCCAAATACCCTTCGATTGCGGCTTTTGAAAAAGAAGGATAATTTTTGTCCCAACTTATATCCAGATGAAAACATGAGCCACACCTCAACCAAAGAGAATCAAACTCTAAAAGGAGTCCAGGGTCAAAAATTGAAAAGAAAGCCATTCAGCAGCCATATCAAATTCGCACAGGAGCAAGATTATAAGGACAGAGTGGAAAGGGTACCCTTCCAATCACTGAAGAACTCAGGAGACAAGAGAAGATCAGGCACTTTTTGTCCTGTTTCTGCTTCCAAAAGCCTTCATTTCAGTAATTGTGGACAAATTTTAGATCAGCGTATTAACCCTTCTGTAAGTTGACATAGTAAAATATCACACATTCATGTTTATTGAGAATGGTTCAATACATTGTTTAGTGTATGCTTACTTACATCTGTTTCATTTGCAGGATATTAGTGGGGTGCCAAAGAAGAGCAGCTGGGACATGATTGTGGATACTACTTCTCTTGTAAACAAGGAATCAAGGAAAGCTATGCAGCTTTTACAAGGTCTCAAAGGGACTCGGTTAATCATTCCAAGATTGGGTAATGTGTTTTAATATATTATGTGCCTTGTTCTTTACTATTTCAAATGAAGTGGTGTTGTTTCTAACAAATGCAGTTATCACTCTGCAATGTCAGTCATAGGGGAACTTGAACGTATGAAGAAGCAGTTCACAATTTTCAGAAGAATTTCAGAGGCTTCTTTGGCATTGGAATGGATTGAAGAATGTATGGTGAAGTCAAACTGGTGGATTCATATCCAGAGCTCAGTGGATGAAGGAAGGCTAATTGCTCCAACCCCACCTGCTTCTCCTCAGGCTCAGTTTAGTGAAGAGAGTTGGACTTCTCTTTCACCCCAGAAGTTCTCAACGGAAATTGCTTCACCAACAGTAGAAGATCATATCCTTGATTTTGCTCTTCTATACAGAAGAAACAAAAATGATGGACAACTTGTCCTGCTTAGTGAGGATGTCACTTTGAAAATCAAATGCATGGCAGAGGTATCACAAATTATCTACATAACATTACTCCTTTCATATTACTCTACTCTCATATTTTAAGCTTGTGACTGCTTCAGGGGTTGCTATGTGAGCCAGTGCAAGAGTTTCGTGAGAGTCTAGTAAATCCATTCTCTGAGAGGTTCTTGTGGGATAACAGCGTTCCTCGAGGACAGACTTGGTCTTGCCAAGACGACGTAGTCTTAAGGGAGAAATATTGTCGTTTAAGGAAGCCATCAAAGGGTGTTGCAAGCGGTTTAAAGCTCATTCTGCTTCACAACTCTCAATATGCTCTGAGCCAGTGGCATTCAGTTGAGCCTGCTGAACAGTTTTGATTGACCCGTTTTCTCATTTGCTGGTAGCAATGTCTTAATTTTTTTCTTCTTGCAAACATTTACCTACAAATATATAGCAAACAATATTTTATTTAGCTTGGTAGCAACGTTTTAAAACCCTCCTCGCAACAGGGATTGTGAATAGTATCGCTAGCTACATCAAAATATTTTTTCAGTGTTTTCTCCTTAGATGTCAGTATAATGATAATTGTTTTACAATTTATTACTATAACATATATGATTTGTTTGGATAAACAGCTTAAATTAAGATCTTACTGAATAAGTATTTATCATGTAAATAAATTTTAAATTGCTTTTATAATCCAAGAAAAAATAGGATTAAACTATCTTTTGTAAAGAATTTATTTGAAGAACAAATTGTTTTGTTTAGTCGGCTGTATAGTTAAAGAATCGTTTTCAATTTCAACGCCAACTTATTTAATGCCTCATATAAATTTATGTTTTTTTAATTTTGATTCCAATAATTTTTTTTTTCATTTTGTTTTTATTTTTATTTTTGTTTGATGTAAGTTTGTGTTTTTTTAATTTTATTCTTTCCTATCAAACATATTTTTTTTATCCATAAAGTTTAGACTTAAAATTTTGAATAAATTTTTAGAATCCAACGCGAATCAATGACATTTGATATAAATAAATAATTTTAAAATATAAATTATATTTTAGATTTATAATAAATAAATTTATATTGTGATACAATATTATTTTAACTATTTATAATTTCTTTTAAAAATATTAAAATAAAAAATGAAATAATAATTTAAGAATATTAAATATATGAACAAAGATAAAAAAAAAGTGATACGAGATCATCAATTTTTTTAACTTAGTTATTTGTTAATCAAATTAAAATTAAAAATAAGAAGTATAGTTTAAAAAATAAAATAAGTGCTCGTTATATGAAATTAAGATAATACATTTGATAACAAAACCTAAAAATTCTCTCAAAATAGTGTTTCAGATTTATAATAAATGAGTAGATTTAATATTAATATAAATGGTAGAAAATATTTTTTCTTCTAAAAAGATAAACTATTATTTGTGGGTTAAAAAGACTATTATTTGGTTTCATTTTATGAAAAAGTCAATAAAATTGGTAAATACGTAAAAGATATTTTTCATTACTTTGACATTATATTTTTCAAAAAGATTATTCTTTATATATCAAAATGGACGAAGTTAAAGACCAAAAAGGTAACATTCTTTTTTTTTTTTTTTTGGTAAAAGCTTAGAAGTTACCAAATCATCTCGGCTAATTCATTTATTTTTATGCTCTGTCAAGCAGAGCTACCTTATGCAGGAATTAGAGGATTCATAAGAATCTAAATAATGAAGCCTAGAGTAATTAGTATAACCATAGGCATGAGCTATAACAATATTAAAAGCACGCTTAAATTAGCTTATTTTGATTAACATCACAAGAGAACTAACAAAGTATTTTTTTTGTTTTATTTTTCAAAAACAATCACAACCTCATGAATCTGGTATTAAGCAATCATCCAATTGCTCACATGGGAGGCCTTCCTTCATCTAACAGTTCTCGAGTTTGCTCTCTATATATACTGAATCTCAATCATATCCATTCGCAGGTTTCATTCATTGCCTCAAAAATATCTTGGAAATATGTTAGCAACTGGTTGACCCAATCAAGTTTGCTGAAAAAGGTTTGGACCATGAATTTTTAATCACGTGTAGGGTTGTCGCACATAAATCTTCAAAATTGTACTAAGTTATCAAAGTCACATAACTAGAAACTACAAATTTTAGGCATGCTAGTTCGTCAGAGTAACAACTAGATATTGTGTTAAGGTGGTGGTAGGCAAGATTCTATTTGCACTGTGTGAATGCGGATGACAGCTGGAGAAAGCTTTTCCATGTTTTAGTGACCAAACATGATACCGACAGCATCCCTAGAATGCAAATTCACATGTAAAATTGCATATCTAAAATGTTCCAGCATCATAAAGAAGGTAAAACGTAAAGTTAGTATCATTTTCTTAACAAAGGGATTAAGAAGAAGAATAGTGATCATTCATATCTGAATAGAAAAGTAAACAGAATAATCTATGCTTATAATGAATAGTATCATATGTTAATGTTAATGTTTGCAGTAATTTGCAGACTTCTCTGCCCAAAAATTTGGAAGGACGTGAATTTGATAGAATATAGTATTTTATAGCTTACCTGCATAGCGGTTACCTGCATGGATTTAACCATTATAAAAATTATGTTTGTCAGTGTATAATCAACACTTCCTCAAATAAAATTATTTGCATCCATAAAAGATCGTGAGAACACACAAAGATTATACCGTAGAAAAATAATAACAAACACAAGAATTTAACATGATTCGGCACCTCTGACCTACGTCCATAGAATGGTCTCAAAAAGTATTTCACTATCACAAAAATGATTACAAAATTATAACTCACCTCAAATAGTGTATCACTCTACAAACTTGAGTATCTCACTCAATGATTACAAAAAATGATAACACTCTCACAAAAAGACATTTTTCTCTCAACAAAGAGACTTTGTTTCACAATCTCTCTTCTCACACACTTCCTCTTCATGTATTGTGTTTCTTCATTAATTTTTTTTTTATAATGAAGATTGTTACCAACTATAATAAATAAGTTCTCTTGGAAGTTGAAACAAAAACAACTTCTAATGCATCCATTCAACTAAGGTTTATCTAGTAAAATGTAATCTTTCACTTTACATTTAAGCCACCTAAATCTTAATAATAAAAATTTAATTTCTAATATACATACACATTGTGATTTAGCTTGAAACTCTACACATCGATTGGAAGCTCCTTACTTTCTTCCAAATATTTGAAGAAGGCAGATAGTGCAATTTTATCATTGTGATTGTCTCTCTTAACCAACCACCCCTCAATAAGTTGGACATTTACATCCCTGTCAGAAATTGTGAGCCGTAGTTATTAAAGAAACAGGATAGTTGAAGATGGGAGAAACACAGAATAACAGCACTGATTAATAATTTATTTGCATTAAGTGTGTTCTACAAGTACACAAACTGAGAAAACAAAACCACAAAAGCAAAGATGTGAAGGAAGTTTTAGAAAGAAACATCAACACACCTTTTCAAGGCAAGCACTTCATAATTTCTCCGTAGGTAGCATGGTTTTTAAGGGCATCGTGCGCATATGGTCTGCCTACAGTCCTTATTGCAGCTGCATTTAATAAAGTTTCCAATGAACCATGCTTTTTAATAAGTTTTAGAGCAGTCTTCCGACCAAAACTAGGGACCAGATGTTGGATACCAGGAACACCATCAACCTCATCACCTACAATACATCCTACACAATCACAACATACATAAATCGAAATGTTAGTCATAATGGCATTACCATTTAGCCATTAAGTAATAACACAATTTTTAAACAGTGTAAGAAAAATTCCACTACGTTTTATTTTATCTCTGCAACCACAATTCTTCATGCCACATGGTTTAGATCAGCATACTTGAGATTTAGTTAGTGAAAAGCCCATTAAAAGGTATCTAATCAACATAATTTGTAACATAAAGCTTATTCAAAATAATTAAAATAATTTTTCATAATAGATTTTTTTTGTATAACCAAGAAGTAGTTGGGACTTCTTATTTGACACCCAACTTATCCCCCCTCCCACCAGATTGGCCCATTTGGATGTAAAGTGATACCACTAGTGGCCATTCCATGCCCAAGCTAGGGATTAAACCCCATTCCTTGATTAAAGCAATAAGAAAACAAAGAATGAAAAGAACGAGCCAGAAGAAGAATAGGAAAAGGGAGAGCAAATGAGAGAAGAATGGAGAGAGGAAGCCGCCATAGCGACCGAATGAGGGATACTAGAGAGTAGAGACCCCTCTCCCCTCTCTATGGTGATGTCAAATGTGGTCCCTTCGTTGATTTGTTTTTCGTCCACAAGATTTGTACTGCTTCTCTGTGCATTAATGCATATTTTTCTTTCCTCTTTTATACATTATGTTTCATCTTCTTGACCTTAAATGCTCTTTTTGAGAGTCCAATTGGTCACACAATCTTTTTTTTTTTTTTTACTTTTTCTTTTTGCAACACTACACAAGTAAAAATAACAAATTAAACCCAAAGAAAATGATAAGCATGGTTAGAAATTAGCAATTGAAATCAATAAACAAATAAATATGATCAGGACACAGTGATTAATGTTCCAACAACGATGTAGGTTTTGATGGCGGTGTTGCATCACTATTAAAACACTAGATTTCCCATTAAATACTTGTAGTATAAGGAATAACTTGGGTCATACTTCTTGAAGACAAAAACCGATTGATTTTGGTCTTATTTTCAAAGACTAAAAGAAATAAAAGGGGAAGGGGTTGGCTCGAAGGCAATCAAAAAGTATTAAGTGAAAAATGAATTAATAAAATCACCAATTTAAGGTATCCAAATTTGATTGCAGGGTTTATCATAGTCCAAAAGGGTATGCAAATTTCACAGGCATGTTTGTCAATTTGAATTTCACTAGATAATCATATAGAAATTAATTAACAAGACTGAAATTACAATCACAATTATGAAGTAATACTAATATCAGAAGCATGGTTTAGATGATATTTTTAGTTAAGAAGTATATATCAGAAACTATACATGATTCAAATATCATCAAAAGATACTTTGCTGAACAGAAGAATGAAGAGTGAAAAGTCTATATTTTTTCAAAAGCACACACCAAAAACATTAGTATCAAAAGTCATACTTTAGTGTCTATAGAAGCACTTAACCTAGCAGCAAGTTGTAGAGAAGATCGGAAAGTAATCAAACTTTTGTTATAATAACACTCTTTAATTTGTTATTATATTTAATTATAAGTATTTAATAATATACTTTGCAACAAATGCAACTTAGAAATTAATAAAATAAGAAAATTGTGGTTATTATAAAAGAAAGACCAAATTGAAAAGAGTTTAATAATCATACAAAAATTTAAATGTTGTGATCTTTTCTCGTCAATATGTAACTAATGTTTTAATAAATCAAATACAGAAAAATTGAAGACAATGAAAGGGTTAACATTTGAATTCTATCCTGATAAACATACGAATCCATCATCTCATTTTTGTTCATTTCCCCTTTCAAAAACTCTTCATTAGTAGTGAAAATTAATGCATAATTTTAATGTTTTAGGCCAAACAATCAGACAATATTCAAGTGCTTGGTGAGAACTATCTCATTTTTCGTTTGGTCATTTGCATATATAATGCAATTTGTCATGCCTCATTAACTGTGGGGGGCTAAATCATGGAGCCATAAATCCAATGGCCACAAATTTTGAGTAGAAAAGAAGCCAAAAAGACATTTTGTTTCATGGCAAATTGTTTGGCACTCTAGACCAACATCGTTTACTTGGTTTATACTCTTAAACTAATAACTTGCCTCTTTTTAACTATTTGTTTGTTGTATGCATACCAAGATCTATGCACTCTTCGTAACGTGTCACTAGAAATCACCATCAAACTTGAAATCGTGGTGACAACTGGCCATGTGGAACCCCACCACACTAGAGAGAGATGTAACCCAACCGAGTTGTCTTAGATTCCTAGTGGTTCAATATCCCTTTCATTGCTTAAATGGTCAACACCAATTTGGAAAATAACTAACATACAAATTACTTCCTCCTATCAATCCGGCGAAAATAAGCATCCCTTGGCTGCCCTTAAAGGTATAGGCTACTTCTAATTATGTAAAATCTAGAAATTACATCACATCTCAACACCTATGATTACATTAATTTCATCAACCTTTAATCATTAAGGAAGGACAATTATGGTACCCTCTTACATAGTTATGGAAAAATTATTTTCTAGGTTTGTCATTTTCTCACTTCACTTTACTTTCTTTTATATAGATTGTGTCAATTATTGTTTTCATAATAATAAATTAAGCAGTGGAATAAGTGCTTGTGTTAGCTTTTGCCTTCTGTTATGTTTAGGCACGCATGGCCCTGGCCTACCTATGAATGGCCAAGATCTTCCTTGAAAACGTAAGTGAGCATATATAGAGTGTATGTTAAAATTTCAATAAATTTTCATTTCAAAACGTTAGCTTAAAAGAGTATATTAAGGGTTTTTTTAATAACTTTTTTTATAAGTAGTTATAAGAGATAAAAATAAGAAGTAGAATAAAATATAAATTAAGATTTTCCGATAAGCTAAAATTAATTTGTCCTTAAACTTTAGAGATGCTAAATGAAGATTTTTTTTTATAAAAATTAAGTGCAAGTTTATTTTAGCTGGTAGGATAAGTTTAATTTTTTTTAATTTTTTTTATTTTCTTCTGATATAATATAGAACATATATATCTTTCATGAGATCCTAGGACTGTCTTCCATAGAGATAACTATGATCTAGATCATATGAAAAGAAAATAAGAAACAAACACTTAATACTATATTACTGGCATTTCTTTTAATCTTTTTTGTAGTGAATAAGAAAATGCATGATTTTCTAGCAGTTGAACTAAAACCTTCTTCTAAACAACTTTCAGGCCCACACACTCCCAAACCTACCGCAGAACACGCATTGTTTTTCTCCCTCTCTCTAATATCGTATACAAAGTGCTGATTGGCCAAGCCATGGATACAGAGGAGTTCAGTTTTCCTAGAATCAGTGATACTTGTGCACACAACATTGATTCACCTCCTCTATGGAACCTGTCACCAGCAGCATCTCCTAATCCCTACTACCAAGGAAACAAAAGAGTAGAAAATGAGTGTTTTGGAGCAAAACTAGTAGCAGCTGAGGCTCACAGGAAGAGTTTTTCATATGTGGAAAATAGAAAGAAAAGATTTGGTTTAGAGGAGGATGAGAACAGAATGGACATGTTGTGGGAGGATTTCAATGAAGAGTTGTATTCAACAACAGGGTCTGCTACCTCTTCTTCAAGGGAAGTGGTTGAATTAAGATATGCTCCAGCATTAACTGTTGCAAAGACCAATAATAGTTCATTGCTTCCAACTAAGAACAACAAGCCTGGCATGGTGGTGATTGTGAAGGTCATGAAAAAGTTGTTCTCCATCAACAATTCTCGAGGTAAATCAAGAAATAGAGTGAGATAATTCTGTGATCATTTGTCAATCAGGTGGCAATTGGGGTTTTGGGTGCATCAAGGGGGTTTAACTTAATTAGTTTAACAAGATACAGAGTTATTGTAAACTTTTTAATACACATATTTGATATATAAAAAAAAAAGGGTTCTTGGGATGATTGATTTAGAAAGAAATTTTCTTGCTTGATTAGAAAGAGTTTGAGTCCATGGGGGGATTTGACTAATTGTGCCTCTTGAAAAGCTAATGTACATGTATATAGAGAATATAAATTATGGATTCTTTGATTCATTGTTACTAGTCACACATATCCTTTTTGTTTTGATTTGTTTGGCGTACTAGTTTGAAGATTTAGCCAAACTAATGAGATGAAGTAAATAGCCAACAACATGTACGGGGAAATTGCCTGGAAATCTCTAGTTTGTGTTACCAGATAACTGTGAAGTTTAGGTAATTGACCATATTTAGAAATTGCTTTAGACAAGTCAACATTTTCTTGGGTACACAAAGCTCGTTGTTTAATTCAACAGTTGGTCTCTCATTTCTATCATTCCTTGTACTAATTTATGAGCATTATAGCTGTGGCACGAAATCAGTACTTGTCAAATTGAACTCTATACCTCCAAAACTGAATCAATTATTGTCAATAGCATCCCAGTTGTTGATTGATAATAAATGCTTAAAAATATTGTCTTCATATAATCTGGAAATGGAAAAAGGCTTCTTTTGTCTATTTTAATGGCAATTTTGGACAGAAAAGACTATTTTCAAATGAAAAGGTGAGATAAAACAAATTAAAAACAAGAAATAATCTATATTTGTTTATATCTGAGAATTTCTTAGTGTATGAAAATAGGAAGAATAAGACATTATAATAACACAAATTGTGTGGTTAGCATGTTGAACTCAACAAATGAAGTACTATAATTAAGTTTATATGTATGACGTTCATTATAACACATAATTAAGATGTTTCAAATTTTATAAGAATTGAAAAAATCTTTCATATCATATTTTTATTGTATGTTGATCATTGGTTGAAAGAATAAAAAAAAATTATGAATATTTATAGCTTTCAACAAAGAAACAAGAGATTATGTGTGATGAAAAAAAAATGTCAATTTACATGAAAAGAAAGTAAGTCTTATGAAATCCTAAAGATTTGAATGAAATTATTGAAGGTGTATTTTCTATCAAAAAGTCTTATGAAATTTATCCTAATAAAGAATTCGTTAAAATTTATATACTTTTAAATATTATAAAAAAAATTTAAGTTATAAAAAATCTTAATTAAATACTGACGAACTTTATCATTTTTTTAATAATCTTAATTGAATATTATAAAATTTATTTTTATTTTTTAAAAATCTATAGAATAATACTTCAAGATTTTTTTAAAAAGAAAATCTTTTAAAATCCTAATTGCATACATTTTCCTTAAAACAAGTTTATTAAAGCATAAATATGATTATTATTTAATTAAATTAAGTAAAAACACAAAAATTAAAGGAAATTTGACTACCCTTATCCCCCCTCCACCTCCTTTAGCAACGGCTCCATCTCAAGCTTCTCCTCCCTCTGCTAGTGCTGCACCCTCCATCACGCCAACGTCATTGTCTTCCAGCGCAAGTTTTGCCGCAATCATCCAAATAAATTCAAGAATTATTAGGTTTTTATTTACATTGATATGATTTTGATACTAAAAAAATGACAGATTAATTCTAATAAACTGTAATGCCCCCGGTGGAGGATAAACGTGTAACTTGCTGACACGACACCAAACTAGTATGTTCCTAATGTTTTGGTAAAAATATACATTAGTTTATGCCTCGCGTAGCAGATACTAAAAATGAAACGTTTGGAGTTTACATAAACTTTTTTGGAGATGAAATATTACTAAATTACAGGATGAAAATCTTATTTAAGCTATAAACTTACCTATTTTGTTTTCTAAAGTGAATTAGAAAGAAAGGAAGATCCGAAACAAAATTATTTCCCTTTGGTTGAAAAGAAAGGAGAAAAAAATATTGAAATTTGAATTAAAAATAGAAAAATAACATTTGTATTTTTAATTTCTTTTTTAAATAAATAAATAAAAAAAAATACTATTCATATTTTCTCCGGCAAATTCTACCGTCCACGGGTGAAGTGAAGTAGTTAGTTTAAACCGTTGGATGTCAAATTAAAATAAACAAACGGTGAGATTATGAACTGGTTAACAGTAACTCCATTTACTTATAATATTTATTTAATAAAAGTTGTATTTTGTACTGAAGTAGTGTCGTTATTATTTAGATTACACTGATAAGATCAACTTTGTGTATTTATACTGTTGCAAGTCACATAATAAAAATATTACTGTAATGAAATTATTTCGATCCACATGACCTCCAACTCTGCAACATTGTAATTTAAACGCACAGAAAGTGTTGTTAAATTAGTTTATTTTAGTAAGTATGGAATTATAATTTTAGAATTTTAGGTTAAACTTCAAGTCTTATTATGTCTCCTGTCCGGATAAATTATTTAATTAAAAAATAAAATAAGAAGTGTAATAACAGTATTAAAAAAGAAGGAAAATAAATATTTATTAAAATATTGAAGAAAAAAATAGAAATATGCAAACCTTACTTATTTAGAGAAGTATAAAAAGGTGTTACAAAATCAAAATAAATTTATTTTCCAAATTAAAAAATAAATACATTTACCATGCAAACAGTTATATTTTAATTGAATATAGTTAAAAATTAGTGAAATAAATTATAAATTAAATAAAATTAAACGACTTCTGAAAAACACATAAAGTGAAACATTTATCTGGTGTTGCTACCATATGTGATCAAGTAGCGATATAAACAGCTGAAGGGCATCATGATTTATGAACGTTTTCCTTTCCAACGGCTTTTCTATTTTTTCTTTTTTAGGTGGATAGCTTTTCTATTTATAACTATTGAAAATGAAATTTCTATAAATGTGACTATTGGACCTAAACGCTTTTTAGCTTGTTATTTGGAATTACAGCACGTTAAATTTGATTCATGTTTCAGATAAAAAAAAATAATTGTGGATTTTTTTGCTTCTTTTAACTTGTTAGTTTGATGTAGTTGTTATTAGCTCTACAAAACGCGTCATATAAAACATGCATATATACATGATCAACATGTACAATCAGAATCAGAAACATCTCAATACACATGTGGTTAGAGATTAGATTTTACAGGTTTATCTATGTCCCAATGCATGTATATATTCCTATATATAGCAACTAAGGTGAAAGGATTCCTATGGAGGGTGGCTCACAATAGAGTCCAAACTATGGATAACTTAAAGAAAACAAAGATTATTCCAATTAAGCGATTCAAATTAGTCTTGACTCACCCTAAAAATACAAGGGTCAACAAAAAAAATATAAACATCTCATTGCAGAGATTTAGCATAGCCTTTAAGTCTTAAAGACAATTATTTTGACCGAAGAAGAAAAACGCGTTGAAGTACCAATTAATAGTAATTGTGTATTTGTGTGTGCATGTGTGTAAATCATGGGTAGTAAAAATAATAAAAAATTATAAAATCAAAACTCACTTCAAATAGTATAAAAAAATATAAGTGAAAAGACAGTTTCATTTATTTATTGAATAATTTTATTTTTTTAAAATAAATTTATAAATTAGTCAAATAAATTATAAATTAACTAATGCTAGTTGTAAAAAAATATATAGAAAGTTTCTTTTCACGCTTCTATTGCTATCCTATTTTTTCAAGTAGCTTTTATCTTCTGCTAAAGGTAAAAAAGAGCGATTCCTTACAAACATACTTATTTCATACGTCATGGCAAAAAATACATATTTGGTGTGTAATAATATTTCTATTAAAACTTTTCTTTTTCATTTTTTTTCTAAAAATGAATTAAATGGCATTTTGGTTCATTTCTAGTTATATTTTCTCCTCTGCGCTTCTCTTCTCTTCTCGTATAAAAGTGTAGTATAGATGCAGAATATGATGTTCAGGAATAAGATTATTTTGTGCATATTATTAGGAGGGATGATCAAGCCTCACTTATTTTAGGAATTGAAAGAAAATTTACAAGAAAATCATCCCTTATTTTCATTTTCACTTAAATGTGTTTAGATAGAAAATTTTAATTAAGGAAAACAATTTATCAGAGAATTTAAATTTCTTTAGTCTAAAATTCATTATTTAGATTTTTTATGAAAAATTTAAATTTTTGAAATTTTAAAACAGAATTTTAAACAAATAAAATTGTGGAATTTTAATTTTCTTCTAAAAGGTGAGAAATTGAAATTATCTTCTTGATGGAAGAATCTTAAAAAATGTTCATGTATTTCCTTTATAACATTCATGTCACCTTTCACCTCAAAGTTTTCGAAATTAACTCGCGATTCTTCTATCACACCGATGATCCTCTTTTTCAAGAAACACTGTCTGACTTCACGAAGCATCGATCGAGTGCGGGCGTAGAGGACACGTAAAAATACACCAACCAGTTAGGGAAGGGGTCACCACTGCCTATCACGCGGTAGAGTAGGTCATCGTGTCTCGATTCTCCTACGGCTCCCCATACCGCATCAAATATTTGTTTTCTTTGGAAGCACACTAACAATATTTTCTCTTCTCTTTGCATTCATTTTCTTTCATCCACACAATTTTAATTTTTTTCATCCAAATACAAAATTTTGAAAATAAAAAAATTTCAATCGAAGTATTTAAAATTCTTAGAATTTAAAATTCTTTCATCCAAACACACTAACTAAATATATTTTTTTTATATAAAAATGTCTAATTAAGTTAGCTAAAAGTTAATAGATTAATATAGTTATTGAATTATAAGTATTTGATAAAATAAATTGTGAATTTTTTTGATAAATATAAGATGATATAAAAAAATACATGTTTAAAACATATTTTTAGGTAATTATAAATTTAGGTATTTTTGTTCAAATTTGAACTCTTCACATTTTTATTTCAAGATTATTTTTTAAAAAATAGAATGATATTGAATGCGATGGTAACCGAAGAATTTATTAAAATGTTGAAGATGAAAACAAAAATAAATTACAAAATCAATCATTCCTAATTTTTTAGTAGTATCAAACAAAAGTTATAAATTAAAAGATAAATTTATTTATCAAATACATTTATTTTGACTTAATAAAATTATAAATTAACAAAATAAACAAATTATAATTTAACTTCGATTTATAGCTTCTCATTTAATAAAGTAGCCGTAAGTTTCTGCCAAGGGGCAAAATGAACATTTCCTTACCAACAAATTTGGTTCCTCAACCCCTAAACTATATGTTCTTCGTTAATTGTGTGTTTAGGGGCAAAATGAATGTTTCTACGTTAATTTATAAGTACTCATTTAATAAAGTAGCCTCAAGTTTCTGCCATGGAACAAAACTGCAAGTTTTGCATTAATTATGCATTTAGGGTCAAAATGAACTTTTCTACATTAGGATTGAATTATAAATACGAAATCAAATCTCACGGTAGAAATGAAAAAGTTGAACATCATATATTTTGAGTTAAAATTTGATTTTAAATTTCCTTATTTGATGATTTGTGTTCATCAATATAAATCTTGATATTTCCTCCCCTCAAAATTCCCCAACAATTAATTTATAGTCACTCATGTAATAAAGCAGCCTTAAGTTTCTGTCAAGGGGTAACGTTTCCTTACCAACAAATCTAGTTCCTCACTCCTAAACTACACGGCACTAATTGTGCGTTTAGGGGCAAAATGAATTTTTCAGTTCATAACTGTTGAAAATGAAATTACTACAAATAGTATGTCTATTCCACCAAAACGCTTTCTACATATTAGCTAGTTATTAATTATCAATATATGTACAATCAGAACATGTTATTGCAGATATTTGATCGCCATATCCTTTGAGTCTAAAAGAAAAGATTAAAAAATAGTTTTTTTGACCGACGAAGAATGATACTTCAAAATTATCAATAGTATAAACGTTTACCAAATAATTGGTGTGTATAATCTTACTATCAATAGTATAAACAGTTTTTTTTATTTGTGTGTGAGTTGCCTGACCAATACGAGAGGCGCTATTTCTCATTTTTACGTGTCAAAGAACTAAAAAAAAAAAAAAAATGCGTGAACCGGTTCCAGCCCACCGGGACAAAAAGCACACAAAAAATAAAATAGGATTTGCACCCTTACAAATATGCCTAAGTATTCATGTTCGGCATTTTTTTTATTTATGTGCGAGTCGCCTAAGCCATACAAGGGACATTATTTCTCATGTTTGCACGTCAAGGAACTCAAAAAAAATAAAAGCGTGAACCGGTCCCATTGAATCGGACCTGGAAAAAAAGCACAAAAAAAAGGATATGCACCCTTACAAATATGGCTAACTACTCATGTTTGGAAATTTTTTAAAATTATGTGCGAGTCGTCTAAGCCATACGAAGGGCGTTATTTTTCATGTTTTCACGTCAAGGAACTCAAAAAAAATAAAAGAGTGAATCGGTTCCATCGAATTAGACCTGAAAAAAAGCACAAAAATAAAAAAAATAGGATCTGCACCCTTACAAATATGTCTAAGTATCCCTGTTCAGCATTTTTTTTATGTGCGAGTCGCCTAAGCCACACAAGGTGCATTATTTCTCATGTTTGCACATCAAGGAATTAAAAAAAAATAAAAGCGTGAACCGATTCCATCGAATCGGACCTGGAAAAAAAGCACAAAAATAAAAAAAATAGGATATGCACCCTTACAAATATGCCTAAGTATCCCTATTCGAATTTTTTTTAAATTATGTGCGAGTCGCCTAAGTCATACGAGGGACACTATTTCTCATGTTTGCACATCAAAAAACTAAAAAAAAAAAGTGTGAACCGATTCCATCGAATCGAACCTGAAAAAAAGCACAAAAATAAAATAAAATAAAAAGATCTGCACCCTTCAAACTATGCCTAAGTATAGCTAAGTACCCCTATAAAAAAGATTGAAAGGGTTTATCATTTAATTTTTAGTAAAATAAGTGATTAAGGTATGCCTGATGTTTAAATTACAAAAATGAAAGCTTCATTTTTCTTAACTAACGTTTTCAGTTCAAGTATTATAAATAGAATATAAATACTTATGTGTTTGAATCATTGTTATTAATATATAATTACTTATATAATTAAGAAAGAAAGATGAGAGGGAGGCATCATAAGTTTGAATCATTATTATTAATATATAATTACTTATGTGTTTCTAACCAGCTTATAATAGAGAGATATTAATCGGTCAAATATTTATTTATGAAATTATTTAAATTTATTTATATGATATTAATCTTTAAGGAAAAATAATTTCATAAGATTTCAAAGTAAAATTAAATTATTAGTTATTTATTTTTTTTAAAAAAGAAGTAATTATATAAATTTATTATTCAATTACTATAATAATAACATACTTTAACTATTTTACATAATTCTGAACATATTATAATTACTCATAAAAGTTAAAAAAAATTTAATTAGTACCAACGACATTAAGCATCCATTTTTCATATATAATACACATAACAAATGGATCACAAACATAACAAAGCGAAAAAGACTTGTTTACACACTAACACATTACATTCACTTGAACATGATTGGCACAAATATAATTTGCATGAAACACCGCAATATATAATTAGCATTCAATCCTACAGCAACGTAATCATCTCGTCCTCATTTTCCATAACCGATTTACTAAACAGAGCCAAAATTTCTATTGGCACAAATTGTTTTCAGTAATTGGACTCTACCAACACCTTCAGCACGTCATCGTCAAATTTCAACTCAATAATTTCAAATTTTAAAACTTTGTCGGAACACTCCAAATGAGCAGTTTGTCAAAAAAACAAACGTCTTACAAGTTGGGATTCATGAATCCCATGAGGAGGATTTCCTTTAAGTGCTACTTGCTTGATCAAATCCTTCAGTTCATCTATGGTACATCCCTTTGGAATATCAAATTTTTGGAGATTTTTTCCTGTGAACGCGTAACCTACAAAGTTGTTTTGCCGTGACATGTTCCACCTTTCGTTGTAATACAGAACCGCATCATGAGTAGGGGTCATAGTGCGTTCAAGTAAGTTTAAAATTTCATCTGATGTTCTACCAACGGTGCATAACAACTCAATTGGTCCAACACATGAAAATCGATCATTACATATTACCATTGTGTTCACATCCATGTCATCTTTCAATTGCATACATTAGAAGTAAATTTTGTTACTTGTATCTTCGAATGGTCGCTGGTAATAAATTTCATCCACAACTTGATTGTCGTTTAGCTGAAGGGTGTTATGTATTCTGCTTTTAAAAGTTGAAAAATCGCACATGTTTGGTACTCGCATGGGCACTGGAGTTGAACTTTGAAAATAAACCCCACACTCATTATGAATGACAGTTCCATTTGAAAAAATGAAGGTCAACCTTGAGTTGACGATCGTCTGAGAGGAAGTTTCTCTTAAAAATGTCATTGTTTATCGAATTTTTTTTGACAGAATGTGAATATCACTTGATGTTGAGTAAGATGGGTTATTGGCCATGTCTCGTTTATATATATGGCATGCAGGTGCATGGCTTCACTTTTAACTTATTTAATGTTTTTTTTATCTAACACATTTCACTATTCAAAAGGTTAATAGGAGAAAAGAATTTGAATATAAATTTACTAATTTGTTTCTAAAAATTATTTATGCTAGAATTAGTGATGGAAAAATAATGTTTTGTTTACTTTTTTTCACCAAATAATTTTGTGTTACTAAACTTTGTCAGTAAGTCATTAATCTTTAGTAGTAGTATTTACCGTAGGTAGTGAGTGATGGAACCATGGAAGAAACTCGCTGCCCAGATCTCACACTAGTTGCCAACAGGAGATTCTATCACGTAATATTGCACATTTAATGTCCTGTATTTTCTTTTATGCTACATTTAATGTCATTTTTTTTTTGTCTTTGCAATATTAGTGTAATTAATTTTTGTCAAGAAAATTGATGGATCATTTTTTATGTTTTTTATCCACTAGACTGAAATCCGATACCTTAATCAAAAAGATCAAACTTAGTATCATTTGGGCTCATAACTTTTTATATTTAATGCCCTTTATGCCCATCACCAAATTCTGATGTTTTGTCCTCCGTCTATTAAATATAGCTGGACCAGGAAGGTAAATTCGTAAATGTCTGAAACTTTGGTTGCTTATAGTGCCAATAGTGCATTAAGCTTTGATGAAGTTCTACATTACTCAAACTACACAGAAGAAGAGAAATTGAAAATCATGATATTGGTATCATGAGGAAAAATGTGGCTGTGAGTTGTTTCTTTATTTGATTTGATTTGTTTTGCTTTATAAAATATCAGCTTCGTTCGCGTGGGAAGAAGGGAAGTGTAGCCACTTATGAAAATGTGTGTTGATAAATGTTTTTTTTTTTTGGTACAATTGATAAATGTTAATTTAAAAAGTTTCTATCGACGTCTTTATTAAAAAAAGTTTAACGAGTTCCTTCATATATTTTTTCTTTCAAATACCTTGGATATATAAGACATTTTTATTCTTTAATATATAATCTTATATAACCTTAATTTAGGTTAATATTTTGATTTGATATTATATTATTATTTAGTATATTATATAATATAAAATATGTAAAATTGAATGTTAAATTATTCCTTATATAGTAAAATAGTCAATAAATTTATTAACTTCAGAATAATAAAATTGGCGATGAATTTATTAACTGCATAACATTTTATTCTTTATTCTTTTGTTAGAAATAGTTTAGCCATGATACAATTTAATTTTTGAATTTTCCAATTTAATGTTAAACTAGTCATTTTATAGCAAAAAAAAAACCCACATTGGAGCATTTTATAAAAATAAAGGTCCAAGTTAGACCTTTCTATTGAAAGAGAGACCAAATTTAATAAAATAAATAGAAAAACCAAAGTAGTAAAATTTAGTCAATATGGAATAATTGTTAAGTTTAATATTAGTTAAGAGGAAAAATAGTTTTTTTTTTTGTTACAAGAGTAAAAATAGTCTAAAACGTGTGAAAATGAAAACTTGAAAAGTGATTTTTTAAATATAATAAATAAATATTTATTTTAATTTATTATCTTTTATAATTATTTTTAAATTTAATTTTCATATTTTTAAGAAAATATTAATAATTAAAATAATTATATATCACATTAAAATGGTTGATTATAAATTTAAAATATAATTTATATATTTAAATTTTTAATTATAGCATAATTTTCACATTAAGGAATATATATTTATCTGAAATTTTAATTATATAAAAATATTTATTTTGTATAAGAGAAAGACTATTTTTAAGGAACAATTCAATTTATTCATAAAAAAGGAACAACTCAACTTAAATGATTGAATGACCACTTTTGAAAACTAAATTGCATATTACATATTTATTCTATTATAAAAGTAAATGATTTTTTATGAATTAAAAGTTCAATAATCTATAGCTATAATAATATATAAAGGAAATATCATTAGCATTAACTGCTTTTTTATCTTTAATTTTTAAGATCATTTTACCCTTAATAATATGAAGTATTACATAGATATTAATTAATCCACTCGATCTTTCAAAGCGTGATTTAGTTTTTTCCATCCTTAAATTACTAGCAAACACAATTTTTCATTCATTAAGCCTTCTGCTTCACTCCTCTCTCTCAAATGCCTTAAAATAATAACAAGAAAAAAACGTTTGCTACATAGTAGTAACTATTTTGTCGGAGAAATATAAAGGTTTCGTATTAAAGAAGAAAAATAATAATAAGAAAAAAGGGGTTTGGAGAAATCCATGGCAGCTCCTTCACCACCACGACTTCAAATTATTAACCAATCATCTCTTATGTCATTATCATATAAATATGATAAAAATGACATCCAATATTTACTTAACTTATACTGTGTAATTTTAGTGGTGCTTTTTTTGTCTTCTCTGGCAAACCTAGTTAGTCTTATTACGAGACGACCAGGTAATTTTCCATTTCATTTTCTCGGGAAAATTAACAGACAAAACAAATCCAGCATACGCTGACAAACTACAACAATTTTCATTTTGTTCTTGTTCTTTGAATTATTCCGTCGTTTTCTGCTACAGCGTGCGTGAACCGGCGAATGTACTGATCTCGATGTTTCTGTTTTGTGTGTGCTTTTGAGTTAGATGCGTGCTGAATTTCTGAACTGATTTGACATTTTGCAATCGTGATGTTGTTGTTGTTGCTGCTGCTGTTGTTAATGTAGATTTAGTTCGAATTGTTCGATTGCGATGGCTAGGAAGATGCTTATCGACGGTGAAGCTGAAATTGCTCAAGGTGGTGGAGAAGAAGTGTCGAATTTTGATTTCGACTTGTTTATTATTGGGGCTGGAAGTGGTGGCGTTCGTGCCGCTAGATTTTCGTCGAATTTTGGAGCTAAGGTTACTTCTTGCTTAACAGTTAACACCGAATGTTATTGTGTTGAAGATGATTAATCACTGAAAATAGTTTTGTCTTTGAGAATCTGAGCTATTGAAGCTTTTCTTGATTTTTGGAGGGTGGTGGGATTATTGTAAATATTGGAACACTTTTTCATGATCCTTTCTAAAAAAGCACAAGTTGTTTTAATTCCAAAATACTAAAATATAACTAGTACGGAATGACTTAAACTTTTCTTAATATTTTTGCTAATCTATTTAAGCTAGTTTCAAAATATTGTTGTCGGGTGTTATTCTCTTACGTATTTTACTGATTTATTGTCTTCTCTATAATATTATGCAACCTGTGTCTGAAGGTGGGGATTTGTGAGCTTCCATTTCATCCAATTAGCTCAGAAACAATTGGAGGAGTCGGTGGAACGTAAGTTATAAACTTGAAAACATTTCTTTCCTTTCCATAGATTATTTTCTTTCGTCTCTTCTCTCTCTTTTATCTAATGCATACATTCCTGGCTAATTACACAATGTTGATAAAAATGTCTACGTGTATAGTTGAAGAAATTTTTATAATACTCTCCACTTTGATACGGTTTTCAAATTCGTTTTTGATTTGTGCTACTTTGTTTACTATTTTTTATGTGATTAGTATTCAGATAATGGCTAGGTTGTCGCAGCTCTTATGTTACATTAGTTCTAAAGCTAGTATCTTAAGTGCTTTGCTTATGTTAACAGCTGTTTGCAAGTTTGCCAGTTGCCACATGTTTTTTCTATTAAATTAAAATTCTAATTTGGTGTGGCTCTGTCAAACCTAACCTGCACTATGCTTTTAAAAGAAATATCTGTATGATTAGGCCCTTGTCTTTTGCCAGATCATATATTCACATTGCTCTTATGTGTCTCCTGATTCTACTCATTATGATTTCTGGGAGATTTTTCTCATTTTATTTTTTGATAAAATTTTGTTCTTTTTTATTGTGAATTTGCATGATAATTGTGTAATAGTCACTTCTACTCTGTAAATATTATATAACACAATTCTTATCCTGCATTTCATCCTTTTCCTCACTCCTCTCTGCTGATGATAGCTAATCAAGTTCAACTACTAAGTAGTTGATGAAAATGCTTATTTTTTTTATTTTTTATTTTTAATTTCAAAGGTGTGTTATTCGTGGTTGTGTTCCCAAAAAGATTTTGGTCTATGGAGCATCTTTTGGAGGTGATCTTCAGGTAAGTATTTGTTCTTATATGAATTGCTGTCAAGATGAATTAGTTACTGGATATATAGCATGATTGCTGTAATTTTTCCAATTTGTTTTTATTTGGTGTGTCTGGTTGCCATGGAATGTGTGTATTTTCTAAGTTGTTTCATTGCAGTATTGCACCCAAGTATGTGTTGGGATAGGGTTATGCTCTTAGCTTGCCTTTGGTGTTCTGCCTGAGGCAACAACAGAGCAGCCATCTCTGATATGCAAAGGGACTCAGAAACCTTGCTGCATTCCTAGTTTCCTTTTTTTCATATAAAACATGACAAATCATCACCATCTTCATCTTGATTAATGAGTTGAATATTTAACATGAATACTTTTATATTTTATTGGCTGCACAAGAATATCTGTTTTAAAATTTAGTTATTTCATAAAAGCATATGAATACATGAATTTGTATGTCAACCAACTCTGCTACTTTGTTTCGTTGTCATGTCCAAGATTTTTTTTTTTTTGCTCGGCCAAAATATAATATATCATTAATGAGTACCAGAGGTACTGAAAAATACAAGCTTTAGAGATAGTTGACATGTAGGTTAGTAAGTAGCATAGTTATACAAAGCTGAAAGATGCTACTGTACTCAATTAAGAACAAAGTAGTGTAGTTCCCTATATTCCTGTCCTACTAAAACCAGATTTGATATTTGAGGACCAATGATTGAAATGAAGAGTGAAATTCTTTTCCAAGCATCTTAGCCATGTCCATAGAAGAAACACTGCATCATCCATTAATTTGTGAGCATTGAAATTAGCATTTGAGAAAATGATGTAAATTTTTTATTGCTTTCTGCATACTGTATTTTTATATAATGTGTAGAGAGAGTGGGGTGGGGTGGGGAGGGGGGACTGATAGAGAGATAGACAGACAAGATCTTTTTTTGATATCCCCGAAAAAGAATAATTTAAGGTTTGTTTGTTTAAGCTTGGGGAAAAGAGTTTTTTAAATAAGGTTAAATTGATTCGCAGCCCCCCATACTTTTACCACATTTTCAATTAGGTCCCCAAACTTTTTTTTCCCTCTTAACTGGGTCCCCGAACTTATATTTTTTGTTCAATTGGGTCCTCTCGTCTAATAGCTGTTATGAAAAATTAACCACAAACACCTAATTACCTAATAATTAGAGGTGCAGACAGTGGATTGGTGCTTCTAGAGTCTGTTGTAAGCACAACTGAGTCAGTTGTGAAACTTAGCATAAATTTCTCACAATTGACTCAGTTGTGCTTACAACACACTCCAGACGCACTAGTCCACTGTCTACACCTCTAATTAGGTGTTTGCGGACTGGGGTTAATTTTTCATAACAACAATTAAACGGGAGAACCCAATTGAAGAAAAAAAAAGTTCAAGGACCCAAATAAAAGAAAAACAGTTCAGGGACCTAATTGAAAATTTGGTAGAAGTATGAGAACCCACAGAATAATTAAACCTTTGAAAATATTTATGATGATTGGATAAATTTTGGAAAATAAGAAGAAATTAAAAAAAAAAACAGTTTTTGTGTTTCTTTGAAGCTACAAATAGTAGCTTTTAAAAGAAAGAAAATGCTAAACAAAAAGAACTGCACGAATAGAGACAAATGCATTTGATTGTTTATTTTTTATGTTTAGCACCTCGCTTGTTTTCCATCAAACACAAATCATCACCGATTGTTTCTCTTAAAATTTTACACGTGTACCATCGTATGTTTTGTGCATCTAAGGCTTCGTAACAAATAGAAGTCCTCTAAAAAGAAGTCTAATCATAAAGGTGTTTTTGTTTTTAAAGCTTATCTTGTCTTAGTGCACCTGTATTACATTAAATCCAGGACGTGTGCCTCATCTAAGCTCCTAGGATTTATTATATTTAGAGGTATATGTTATCAGATCTGGTGTGATGTAGTTACAGTAGGATTGGTTCAAATTCTTATATTCCATCAGATAATGTGTCGGTTTTTTCAAATGTTTTTTATTCATGCTTGTTCGTAAATATTGTAATATTCTTTAGTGTTTTTGAGATCATCATCCATTAAAAGCATGACTGTGCTTTGACAGGATGCCAGGAATTATGGGTGGGAGTTGAGTGAGAAAGTTGACTTCAATTGGAAAAGGCTCTTGCAAAAGAAGGTAGTTGAAGATATTCTTTATGTTTAATAATGTAAAGCATTGTTATTTCTTGTTAGATTACATATTATTCTCTTATTTATGATTAGATAGTAATTAGTGATTTAGTCCTTATTACTCATTATTTGATTGATCCTATGTAATCTATACTGATCCTATTTGCTCATTATAAATAAAGGCTTAGTGTGGTCATCCAAGACACAACTTACAGTAAAACACTGTTATATTCTTCTATCAAAATCAAATTAGCATATCTTCCTTAAGAACTTTTGAAGATATAGTTTGGATTGTCTTTGGTTTTCTAGATGTTGCTTTGTTATAAACTGAACATACATGTCCTCCTGCTTGTCTGCTTATATTGAAGCAGAAAATGGTTTATTAGTACAAAAAAGACAGTTTATTTGTTGGTTGTTCAATAATCTTGGTTTTGTCAAACTGCAGACAGATGAAATAAACAGATTAAATGGACTTTACAAGCGGATGTTATCCAATTGGGGGGTTAAATTATTTGAAGGTGAGGGAAAGATAGTTGGTCCAAATGAAGTTGAGGTGACACAATTGGATGGCACTAAACTGTCCTACTCAGCAAAGCACATATTGATTGCAACTGGCGGTAGAGCTCAACGTCCAAATATTCCAGGACAGGTGAATTTGCCTGTTTTGAAATATCATTGCAAAATGATCCTACTTACATGATTGTTACAGTTTGAGTATAATATGCAATATGTACATGTTAAGAATTGCAAGTTAAGGATTATGATAGGAGCAAAATAACAAATAGAGACCATGAACTATAAGATGCTAAATTTGTATGGCGTGTAATAATAATAATAATGTGATAAAAAAATTCTAATACTTTTGGTTCTATTTGTTGGAAAAGTTGTCTTAATTGCAGACACCCCTTAGCCTGCCTTAGTAGGGAAAAGGCATGAAATATAACAAAATCAAGAAACAACTTCTTAAATTGCTTCCTGATTTAAATGAGTTAATTGAATCTACAGTAGATTCCAAGATAATGTAAATATATTTTTATTATATTCTAACAGTGTATTATTAGTTTATCTGTGATGTTATTAATCTGGTGGTGCTTATTGTTAGACAAGTGGCCTCAGAAATTTTAAGAAGGTGGGGTTGAATTAAGATTTCGTTGACTATTCCTAATTGAATATTTCCCTTACTTAGATATTCCCTAGATTCAATTATTTCTTTAATTATAAGTTACTCGAATAATAATTAAGGAGAAGTAACCTTAAAGAAATATAAACACAACAGAAAGTAAATGAGATTAAGGGAAGAGAGAATGCAAAACCGGATTTATACTGGTTCGGTCACAACCAGTGCCTACGTCCAGTCCTCAAGCAAATTTCACTTGAGCGTTTTTACTAACCTTGTAAAATCCCTTTACAAGCAATGAACCACAAAGGACTTCCCTCCTTTGTGTTCAGTGTTTACACCAAGAGGCAATCCCACCTCTTGCAATGAACCCCAAAGGACCTTCCTCCTTTGTGTTCAGTGATTACACCAAGAAGCAAATTTCACTTCTTGCAATGAACCCCAAAGGACGTTACTCCTTTGTGTCCAGTAATTCAACCAAGGAACAAACTAGTTCCTTGAACCAAGTAGACTGTCTCATGAAAACTTTTACAACCAAGAGTCGGTCTCTTGAAAAGCTTTTTGTAAGAATGGAGGAGTGGAAGAAAATAGAATAACACAAGTTTTTGCCCAATGAACTTTTTTTGACAAAGCAAATGTTGAACAAAAACTCTTAAAAAGATGTTAAGAAATAAGCATTGGAAATTCGTGTCATGGTCACATATTTATAGCCATTTGATGGCTCTTGAAGAAACCATGTTAAAAGTTGTGACTGTTGACAATTTCTTCAAAACCAGTCACTTTAAAAGTTGTGACTCTTGGCAATTTCTTCAAAACTAGTCACTTTAAAAGTTGTGACTCTTGACAATTTTTACAAAATCAGTCACTGATAATTGATTACCATAATGATGTAATCGATTACATAATTTATTTTATCAAAAGTTGTGACTTTTCATGTTGAGGTTTGAAATACAACGTTCAAAACCACTGGTAATCGATTACAAATATTGTGTAATCGATTACACTATTTTGAAAATATTTTTGAACGTTACAAGACAATGGTAATCGATTACTACTTTGTAAATCAGTTATAAAATGTTTTGGGTAAAAACTCTGGTAAAGGATATTTCTTGAAAAATTCTCTTGGACAATTTTGTGTTGTTCAATTTTTTCTTTGAAAAATTCTTTTTAACTTACCTTGATGCTTTTCTTGAGGTTCTTGCATATCTTGAGTCTTCACTTGAATCTTCTTGATTCTTTAATCTTGTTTGAATGGATCTTTAATAATCTTTGGCATCTTCAAAATAATCTTGGAAGCTTTGCTTCTACACTTATGAATTTAGGTGAGCAAATAAAAATTTAGCACTGCATGAAGAGAACAAGTATTCAGTTTTCATGACTTAATATCACAAATTATACTTCAGATTTTTGCTTAAAATTACAACCCTAATCAATATTACTGATTAGTGTTGTTGCCAAAATACTGTTTGTTTTTGGTCATCATTAGACACAGACACACAGTCAAATCCTTGCATTTAACACTCCCACCCCCCTCTCCAAAAAAAAAAAAAGAAACCTCTTTCACTGAATTTACCTTTGTACTTTCCTTCAAATGCTTGACTGAAGGAAGAAAATTTGTGTGGTATGTTTGACTTTTAAACTTTGGATTAATGGAGAGTTTTAACTGTTCCATTGTCCCTCATTCACTCTTAAGAAATGCTTCTGATACATTATTGACGTTCACATTCTTAATTAAAATTTTAGGATGTTTGTAATATGAGTTCTGTTGCTGTTGTCTGATTGTGCAGGAGTTGGGTATAACATCAGATGAGGCGCTAAGTTTAGAGGATCTTCCTAAACGTGCTGTGGTTCTTGGAGGAGGGTGTGTATGTCTTCTTATGTGTTTTTAGTTTAACTACTTAGTATCTCATGGTGATTAATTTATATTTTGTTTTTCAGTTATATTGCAGTTGAGTTTGCATCTATATGGCGTGGGATGGGTTCCACAGTTGATCTAGTTTTCAGAAAGGAACTTCCACTGAGGTTTGGCTTCGATGTACATCTTGTGTTTAAGTTTTAAGTTATCATAAATGGGGCCTTCTGGCTATGTCTTTTTTTCCCCTAGTTTTCTTTTAAGTTTTAATATTAGCAAATCAATGTAGACATGTATTTAACAGGTGTAGAAATGTTTTTGCATTAATCTCGACATTATTTGAAATTATTTGGACACAAAAGTGCCATTGTTACTTAATATTGGTTATACAGGCACTAAGTGCCTCTTAGCCAAATAAATATGCCGTGATTGGAAAATAAGATAAATTTCTAATAATTTTACAGCTTCTAGATGTCTGGTATAGTTATGACTTATGAGGGGTTTGACAATTATAATTTTATCGTCCTAATGTTTCAGGCTTTCTAAAACATAGGGAATAATATCAGAACTATGTACATTCAAGTTTAGTTGAATAATTAGTTGTGGCTTACTCTTAAATCATAAAGAAGTGGAGGATATGGAGGGAAAAAAGGGTAAGATACCAGAAAGGACAGGAAAATAACAATAAGAATTTTATGGTAGATGGAAAATACTTAAGCCTCAACTTATTTAGAACATAATTCTTACCTAAAAATAGGAGAGCTTTTGTGTGTAGAAATTCTAATGCTTAACATTTCATTTGTCTAAAAGATAAGTTTCATAGTGTACACGCTTTTGAGACAGCAACCTTTTCCTATTCCAAAGTGGGGATTTGATTTGTGGAATGGTTTTTTGTTTATACTACTCACTATTAATAGGTTGCATTATTCCCTAGTTTTTGCTAACATCATTTTTAGCATACCTTACTCCCCACTGAATAAAATTCTGTTGCAGAGGTTTTGATGATGAAATGAGAGCTGTAGTTGCAAGAAATCTTGAAGGCAGGGGAATTAATTTGCATCCAAGGACCAATCTGACACAGGTATTTCCTTTGGATTTGGGGGTTTGCTACTCACATTTGTAGAACTTCTTTTTCATTTGCTTTAGTTGGAGGCTTAGCTAACGGTAACAAATTTCATTTTTCTAGTTGATCAAAACAGAGGATGGCATTAAAGTTATTACAGATCATGGTGAAGAGCTGATTGCGGATGTTGTACTGTTTGCCACTGGTAAGGATACTATAGAGAAGAAATATCTGAATGTTGTGTGTCTTGGAGGCACACACATGAATGCTATTTATAATAGGTAAGCAGGGTACACTCAAATACAAAATCAATCACTTTGTTGGAAAATCCACCTTAATGGCAGTTACCCCTTAGCCTGCCATAGTTGTGGCCTCTTTGGGGGTTGCCTGAAGTGCAACCTTGAGGGTTGTGGTTTAGTGGTTTAGTCCCGTATCGACTAGAGATAGGGCCAAATTAAAGTATATGAGTGGGGGACAACCCTCACCTTATAAGCCGGTTTTGTATGATTGGGTTAGGTCTATAACCCACTTTCTGAGATGACATCAGAGCCTATTATAGATGCATTGTTGGGCCACCTGCATTTGGCATGCTCAAGGATGGAAGTCCCAGGCGTGAGGGTGAGTGTTGGAAAAGCTGCCTTAATTGTGGACACCCATTAGCCCGCTATAGTTGTGGCCTCTTTGGGGGTTGCCTGAAGTGTAACCTTAAGGGTGGTGGTTTAGTCTCATATCGACTAGAGATAGAAACAAGTTAAAGTATATAATTGGAGGGACAACCCTCACCTTATAAGCCGGATTCATAGGGTTGAGTTAGGCCCATGTCTGAGTGGAATGCACTCAGCAAATCTAATATTTATGTACTCTTAGGAATAAATACAATTTCTCCAGAAGGCACCTTTTCTCCAACAAAATGACAATCAATTTCTGTGTTTGGTCCTTTCATGAAGACCAGATTTGATGCAATATGGAGTACAACTTGATTGTCACATATAAGCCTTATCTCCTGAATATCTTTCAATTTTAGCTGTTGGAATAGTTGTCTAAGCAATGTAAGCTCACATGCGGCTGATGCCATAGCACGATATTGAGCTTCTGGGCTGGATCTTGTAACTATGTTCTACTTCTTGCTTCTCTATGAAATTAGGTTTCCTCAAATAAAAACATAATACCCTAAAGTGGATCATCTGGCTGAAAGTGATCCTGCACGGTCAGAATTAGAGTAGCAATTGATTTTTGTGTTGCCTTTGTCCTCATATAATAATACTTTACCTGGTGCATTTTTTATGTGTCAGAGAATTCATAATGACTGTCACAAGAAGCATTCAGAAAATAACAACACTTATAGCAAAAGTGATGCTGGTCTAGTTATATAAAAGTAAATATTTATCCTGTGCAAATGCACATACTAAATACTATCTAATGTATACAACCCTGATAAACTCCTTAGACTCATCTCATACTTTGTAATAGTATCTTTGTTAATTTAAATATTTGGTGGCGTCTTTTTGTATAATCATCTGTCAAGTTTGTTGATACTTGATAACTTGAACAGCTCATAAGGAATGTTTACATGCTAGCATAGCATAAAACTGGAATATCACACTTCAACTTTACATGGAAGTAATGAATAATATATCAAGGTTTATGTTTTGGAGGTTGGGGGTAGAATGCATCCTGCAAGTATTATCTCATGGAATTTTTGCTTGCCTTTGAAATTCTATATCTCTCAGGTGCTTTTTCGTTGCTGCAGGTAGGGCTCCTAATTCTAAGAGGCTGAATTTAGAAGCTGTTGGTGTTGAGCTTGACAACACTGGAGCAATAAAGGTTCACATCTCTCTGTTTCAATCACTTGATTCCATGAAGTCTAATAAGAAAAAGTTGTTCTCATTTCAGCATCTTGATGATAGGTGGATCCATTGTGATTCTATAATACTAGATTGTGGTATTCATAGCTGGTTATATAAATACAAACATAAGACTGTTTTCTATTGGAATACCAACCTGCAAATGCCAGATTTTGGTTATCATGTTGATTGGTGTGCCAAGTTATTGGAGAGCTCTGGAGAAATTGTAAAGTATAAAGGAATTTGTATATCTAATCCCTTCCAAGAAGAAGTTAAAGCAAGGTGAAGGAATACCAATCTGCAAATGCCATAATATGTTTACATGCCTTTGAAAAGGTGAAGGAAAGTACTACCTTGTAAAATAGGAGAAACAGAGGGATAATTGAGAGAAAATCATGTGTCAGAGTACACAGCAGATGCTTGTATATATAGACTGATAGTAATAGTTAAAGTTTGAACTGATAAAAATGGGTCAATGACTGAGTGTTCTCCACTCAGCTGAAGGCTGAAGCTTTTATATATTATATGAAATGACACAAAGGTCAACAAGTACAAAAAGAGAGTAGAGGTGCCGGCACCTTAGAAAACAGCTACAACAGAGAAAAGCTAACTACAAAGATAAAAATTAATATAAAACACAATAATTTTAACCCCCCCCCCCACCCCCTCTCAAGCTGGAGCATACAAATTATATGCTCCAAGATTGGAACATATAAACTGAATCCAAGGTCCTTTCAAAGATTTGGTCAAAATATCTGCAAGCTGATCATTTGAGCTGATAAATTCATATTAATCTCCTTGGATAGCAGTTTCTCCCCAACAAAGTGGAAGTCAATCTCTATGTTTGGTTCTTTCATGAAACACTGGATTGGAAGCTATGTGGAGAGCTGCTGGGTTGTCACAATACGATTTCATTTGTTTAACTTCACAAAACTTCAACTCTTGAAGTTGTTTGATCCAAAGGAACTCACAAGTGGCTGTGGCCATAGCCCTATATTCTACTTCTGCACTAGACCGAGCAACGGTGTTTTGTTTCTTGCTCTTCCAAGAGATAATATTGCTTCCAATATCCAATAGTGGACCTTCTATCTATGGGGAATCCAGCTCAATCAATATCACAATACCCAGAGATTTGGGTATTTCTTTTTTCCTCATATAACAATTCATGTCCTTCGAGCCTTTTTAATATACCTGAGAATGCGAATCACAGCCTTCCAGTGATCAACATGAGGAGCCTGCATGAATTGGCTAACCACACTAACTGCAAAACAAATGTCAGGTCTTGTAATTGTGAGATAAATTAAAGGAGATTAAGTTTCTAAATCAGATATGTTTCCTATAAATCAGGTCATAATCAAATCTATATAAATATTTTTTATCCTCAACATACCTTTTGGAAAAATCTTTGTATAATGAAGCATTCTCTTATCAATTCCCACGTGAGTGTGAATGTAATGTCTGAAGCAAATTGATCTTTGGGTTTTACCATCTTAAATGCTTTTGTCAATGACTGGATATTGATTTGAACAATTGTTTAAAAGCTAGACAATGATTACGACTCATAGTTCTAAATCAGATTCTAATCAAATCTATATAAATATTTTTTATCCTCAACATACCTTTTGGAAAAATCTTTGTATAATGAAGCATTCTCTTATCAATTCCCACGTGAGTGGGAATGTAATGTCTAAAGCAAATTGATTTGAACGATTGTTTAAAAGCTAGAGAATGATTATGACGCATAGTTCTAAATGTTCTGTGATCCTTTGTGTTTAGGTGGATGAGTATTCCTGCACAAGCATACCTAGCATATGGGCTGTGGGTGATGTCACAAACCGAATGAATCTTACTCCGGTGGCCTTGATGGAAGCATCGTACTTTGCTGTAAGTATTCAGATATTTAGTGTATAAGTATACCTATTTATGGAGTGGGTAGGGAGGAGCAGCAGTTGATTGGTCTAGTGATGATCTTATTTGTTGTTGTTTGACATTTTTGTTATGCAGAAAACTGTATTTGGTGGGCAAAAAATCAAGCCAGACTACAATAATATTCCCTATGCAGTGTTCAGGTATAGTTGCTTTTGCATTATAAAACTTACAGTGGTTAACTATTTTGAATATGTTAACTTATGATGGTATATACCCTTCTTCCCAATTTTATCTCTCACCATTTTGTTTCTTTTCTGTGGTTCTGCAGCATTCCGCCACTTTCTGTAGTTGGTCTCAGTGAGGAGCAGGCAATAGAGCAAACCAATGGCGATCTGTTGGTTTTCACATCAATCTTCAATCCTATGAAAAATACCATCTCTGGGTAAGTGTAGTGACCTGGAATTTTCACCCACTTCACCTTTGTTGCAAATCAATGACTTGCAGAATTCATGATAACTTGGATAAGAGAACAATATTTTTTATAGAAAATACTGTTTGGTACATACATTTTAAATCCTTTAGGCATTGGTTTTGATTATTTACTCCATTGCAAATCTTGTTACGGATTTTAAGAATCAAAATGTTATGGTTAATCTGGATTTATGATAGCCTTTATTATCACTACATGCTCTTCAATTCTCAGTTGGACCCAGTATTGGTTATGTTTGTTGAAGCATAACTTTCTTATCTAGATTATTGTTACTGATATTTTTCAAATAGGCGACAAGAAAAAACTGTTATGAAGCTTGTTGTTGATGCTGAGACAGATAAGGTTCTTGGAGCCTCGATGTGTGGACCTGATGCGCCTGAAATTATACAGGTATCCTAATGGTTTCACCATATTGTCTATTGTTTAGAAACCTTTATACTTTACTTTTACTACATCTTTATTCTGGAGTAACCTTATATTCTTATTTTTTTGCTATCCTTGCTGTATCTTGGCTTTTCTGTTTTAGAAGAATGGAAGATATATGGTCTGTTTTGTTACTTTGCTCTCAATTTTTTGTTCTTGTTACTTTGCTCTCATAATTTTTTTCTTAAAAAAGAGAATTTTTCATAATTTTAGAAGTGATTAGCAGTACTTTATATGATAACTATAACATTGATGATATTGATATATCTATCTTATGCATCTTACATGCCACGTGCTTCTGTTCATGGGCGTGCTTTAAGAAGTTATTATTAAATGGCTTTGCAATTTTCTATTCTTTGTATCAATTATTAATATTAATTAAAAAATTAATGATATTAATATTGGTGATCAATAGGGTATTGCTATTGCATTACAGTGTGGAGCTACCAAGGCACAGTTTGATAGCACGGTAAGTTTACAGCTTTCTTGATTGTGTTTTCCTCTCCTGCCTTCTGAGGACAGTGGTGGGATATTTTTACTGGAAGGGAAATGATATAATGACATCTGGAATTAGCTTCACTTATCTGAAATATTTGCGCAAGAATGTCAACATTTGTGTGCTGGAAAATGCAGTGTGCTGGAAAATGCAGTGTGCAAAGTATATGGTCTTATGGTTATTCAGAAATTATAATGTTAGATAAATCAAATAATGCTTCAAAACATATAATTGTTGAATTACTGGGATAAAAGTGTGCAGATTTTTGAGAAAAGAGGACACATGAAATAAAGAAATCTGTGAATAATGATATTCAACAATTGCAAAATGCAATATGGAAAGAGAAACAAACAATTGAAAAGTGTATACTATAAGATTTACTGCTTAAAATCATTACCAACAAATGCAGAGATAAAAAGGAGGGAACAGAAACAAACTCACTCAGTGGTTATCAGAGAATACCAGAGACAACAGGAGAGTGAGTTTGTTTCTCGGGTGTCAAGTTTTCTTTAATTTGATCAGAACATGTAGTGATGATGCATGATAGCAGAGCAGGGAGACTGGGGTCTTGTGGGATTTTAATGATTGTTTCAATTTAAAACATTTGCTTTAAAACATGTTTTATTCTTTTCTCTAGCGTTTGTGGTTGCATCGTGATTACTATAATTGCGAAGAATTGCAGAATGCTACTGCATTTGTAGCCACAAACAAGTAGGACCTCCCGAACCACAATATTCTCCAATTGTGGTAGTAGACAGCAGCTGTTCCTGCTCGCACCAAAACTATGTCAATTTAAGTGAACAACAGTATTGCTGATTATCCTAATAATTGAATTGGCATAAAAGGCATTATAACGAGTCCTTGTAGGGAAATAATCGTAGTTCTTGAAGAAGAGCTAACTATTGTTTGATAATTGTAGGAACCTCTGCAAAACTCTAAATCCAAGTTTTTTAGGCTTCGTGATTCGGCTATTTGTTTTATATTCTATTAGGAGTCAAATTATAAAGATAAGCAAGCATGATTCCACAATGTTGTATGTAGTAGATGTTTGCAATGGAACTATCATCGCATTAATTCTTGTTTCGATGTCCTTTTTTCCTCTATTTAGTTTGGATTTAATTTTTGAATCTTTTCGCACCATCACTTAATGATATTCTGGAATATCATTAAAAAGGTTTTAACTATGGAGTACACAAACTTGTATTGGCATGACGACACAGTTTCAGGGTTGGCCAAGAGTAAAATAACTAAAACTCAAACTTTAGGCCTTCCAAAAAAAACTATTATATAGTTATCATATTTAAAGTAAAATATTTTTCTTAAATTTTGTTTTAGGTCTGATTCACCGTTGGACCGGCCCTACACAGTTTGATATTAGTATAAAAATAATTTATTAGCTAATTGTCGATCAAAATCATGCTTTTTTGTGGCCCTTTTTATATTTAAGCTTTCTCATTGAAGTAAAATAAAAAATGTAAACTCTATTTCGGCGGTCTTTTTTTTTTCCATTGCAAGAAGTTTTCTTGATCTGTCTTTCATGACCCTTTCCTTTGTTCCTATTATTTTTCTGATTACTTCACCTGACTCTTTCATCTAGGTGGGAATACACCCATCGGCTGCTGAAGAATTTGTAACCATGCGGTCAGTGACAAGGCGCGTAGCCGGAACTGGAAGTGCCAAACCCAAGACCAATTTGTAAAATGTTTAAAATGAAAATACGATCTGCTTGATGGTAGTGTAAAGATGCAAATGACTTCTTTTGGTGACCTTCCCATTACTATAGATCACAAACCCATCTGTTTTTCTTTCCCAAAAAAATGTTTGTGTTTTTTTTTTCTTTGCGAATTTCATTTTATTTAAAATTCCATATTTAGAACAGTTTGATTCATTGGCATATAATGTAAGAACGAGTGATTGCCGTTAATTGTGGTGCCTTTAGTTTCATAGAAGATATATTGGAGATCGAAGAATATTTTTTCTTGTGTATTATGGAATGATTGGCACATTTATTTATTTATGTGAAGGCTGAATCAATCTATAAAATTTAGGAAATATCTTGTCAAATTTCTAAATATAATTTCACTGTTCTCTTCAAGTCAGAGCATATATATCATCTACTTTGTTACACACACACACATAACCTTAGGACTCATGTAAAGATGTAATGAAGATGTTTTGAGCAAATAGATCAAGTCTTGATGCTGGAGAGGATTTTTTTTTCCTGAGAAAATGATGAGGTATAAAGTTGACTGATTGGCATACATAAACATGGGTTAAAGTATACAAAATCACTGCAATTTTATTATTTACATTAGAATTTTCTCTCGTAATTATGATCAATCAAGTTAATCCACCAAGTTAATATTGATCTCGAAAACCTCATGCTCGAATTCATGCATGTTAGGCTACAAGTGTCATCGCAGATAGTATGCATCCAAGTAAATCAATAGACTGGTGAGTGATTTCCCCAAAAAAATGTGGGATAAGTTAGTTGAGAACGGAGGATCATTTTTTAGAATATATATATATATATATATATATATATATATATATATATATATATATATATATATATATATATTAATTTTTATTCTTTCACTGTGATTAAGATTTTTTATATACTTTGATAATCCTCAAAATTTAAAAAACATGCAAATAGTCTCCTAATTTAAATAACATGAAGAATTCTAAAAAAAAATTCACATGGTTTTTTAAAGTTTGATAATCAAATTCATTGATAAAAAAGTAGAGATGCCGTGCTTGACAAAAATTATAACTAAGCATTTTTTTTCTTCGGAAATTTGTTTTACAGAATTACGTCATACCTGATGTCAACCACTTGCATAGTAACCATTAAGTAGCCACTTTGCAAAGATTTATTTAGGCTTACCAAACAAATCAGTTTCATTCCGCCTGAGACCGAGTATGAATATGTGCGTGCAAATGTAGGGAGCAGCGTAACTTTTACATTGAACCTTTACTCTAGTTTTACAGATAATACCAAAATAACAGAGAAAACTATTTAGGTGCAAATACTTCCTGTACACAATGTACATACTCAATCAATCAGACAACTTGAGGAAGATGATGTACAGCAACAACCTAATTAGCGTGGAGAGTGAATACCACCAACTTTGGCGTACGGATGAAATATGGGAAATCGATTAAGTTACAGGAAACTTTACAGGAAGGTTGACGGACTTTCAAGAAGAAAAGGAAGTTTCCATTGCTTGTAAAATCGAGGCAGTATCAAATCTGAAATTCCTAAAGCTCTTGCCAGGCCCCAGGTCAGGGGTGTGAGAATCAGGTTCAGGTTTTGTTGGCTGGATATCCATTACTGTGGAGCTACTTCCAATAGAACCGGGTTTTGCTTTCCACACGCAAATTCCTTTATAAAGTAAAGGATTCTTAGCATTCCTAACTAATGTAAGAAGAATGTATAGTTTGGAAAATGTACAAAGGATCAAAAAACTAGGAATGCATTGCAGTACTGAATTTGAAACAAGTAACATTTATGCAAGTTCATCCATAGTTGGTTTTCCCTTGGAATCACTAGACAAATCCTGCACTGAAAAACCTTCCTAGCAAAGAAATCTGCACAATAATGTCGCTAAAAAACCAATACCATGTACTAACGAATCAGTGGTCAAGACTAGGTCTTGTAAGATTACGACACACATAACGTAGTGCAACAGATTGAACTAGCTACTGGAAATCAACTGATCCCAACACAGCCAAGCATTGAGTAATTAAACTTTCACCCAATGACCTCAGGCAATAACAAAACTGATGTTTGTAAACAGACAGTATTTGAGAGGGGGGGGGGGGGGGGGGGGGGGGGGGGGGTGGGCGGGGAAAAAGGACTTACCTTTAAGAGGCAAATCGGGCCTTGGAGCCATAGCAGGTTGGTGTGTTGAAATCCATGATTTCAATGATCTGCATGAAGGTAGTGAATCTTTTTAACTTTTGACAATACAAGGGACATTTACTGAAACTATCAAAACATATGCAGTTGTACTCACGCTAGAAAAGGGGCCACCATATAAAGCTTAAGGCCGGTGATGCTACGCGATATCACTTCATCACTTGCTGGTTGAAGTTCATCAAGCCGGTGCCATGCTATTTCCTGCAGGTAACACAATTTCTCAGTATTAATGTTGAAAGTTCTCAGCCACAACACACTCAATTGGAGGTGCAAGGAACAAACAGTAAAGACTAAATACATATCCAAAATTCAGAGTAATAAAGATTCAAATTATTGGCAACTCTTTTTCTTTTGGTTTCTCTGTTTTTGGAAATTGACTTATCATCCCAGGATTGTACTTTTACATTCTACTCTAAACAAATTTCTCATTTAATCCTATACTAAACTACTATATAAGAAATTATTAAAGATAAGTCTAAGTACATAGGATCATAAGAAACTTAAAAATAAATTATAATAAAGAAATATAAAGAATCACATACACTGATTTCCTTTTTGGTAAGAGGAGCAAATGCTGTATCATCTTTCACTCCAGCAATAATGTAAAGCCTAACTCTCTGTTGTCCAAAAATAACTTCAAGGTATTCATCCTTGTTCAGAAGTTTTGAAACATCAAAACCTGTTTCTTCCATGACCTGTGTTCACCACAAAAAAAAAAAAAAAACAAAAACAAAACTAAGCCAAGACTCCTAATAAGACGTGAATTAGCCAATTAATATTACTTAGATTTTCAATCTATATCAATTTTTGTTATGAACAGAATACAGATAAGTATTTTTCCTAGACCTACAGTCCAAAAGCACATAGAAAAAGAGTCATTTACTGAGAAAGTGATAATTCTAAAGAAGCATGCTTACTTCTCTAATGGCACATGCATGATCTTCTTCGTCTTTGCTCTTTTTTCCACGAGGGAAGCTCCAGCTTGAACCTTTCCATCCCTTCACTAGCAAGCACTGTCCAGTGTCCACAGCAGGCATGTAAGTAAATATGGCTTAACATAGCAATAAATAGCTCTGAAAGAATCTCTTAATACTATTATATCAGTTCAGAGATGAAACGATCTTCGGCGGATGCGTCATCTCTAACATTTCACTACACTTAGAATTTCTTTGCAAAATTATACTTTTAATTTGCCTGCCTTCGAACAAAACTGTTTACTTCCAATACACACTTTCAAGAACACTGACCACCTTTTGGAAAATGACATGAAGCATCTTTCCCTAAAAGTGTAGGTTGTTAGGAGGTGTATGAGTATGAGACTCATGAGTGGCTTTATTATATCCCTTACAAGTCACCTCATGATAGCCTATGGGCTTGAAGCATAAAAACATGAGGTTTTTATCTTAGGGCTTGATGCACGAGTCCTCTCTACCTTGAGTTGAAACTCAAATTTGTAGGCATTCTTAGTCTAAACCACTAGGTCAGAGGCCAATAAGTTTGTACTTTGTATTATGACATGGACCGACTCTCCTAAAAGCTTTAGATGTTAGGTAAAAGCTTGTAAACAGCCTATATCTATAACTGAAACAAATAATGCTATCCTGGTTTTCAAAAGAAGTTAACCAAGTGGAGTAATGAAGATTATAAAAAACCAAGTCAAGAATTCACTGCATGTACAATACTGTGGACAGCTGAGATAAAAAAAAAAAAACCTGTGGACAGCTGACAATATACATTCTCCTAATAGCCAACTTGGGAACATAAATAATTTGGAATTCATAACACAGATCGTAACCATGTTCAAATACACTGATTACAGTAACTAAACATCAAAACATAGATATACCACAAGAAAACAAGGAAAGCAAATAGATTTGTCTTACTACAGAAAGCAAAAAATAAGTACTGCTGAAAGTGTTTATTCTTGTCTTACCCTTTCATATGTTTCATCAAGAATTATTGCCCCAGTTACAGGAACTCGAACCTTATAGGAAGTGAAGTCCTTGAAAATATCATCTATATGGGCCACATAAGGCTTCAAAACATCACAGCTATTGAACACTGCTAAATGTTAAGGAAAACAGCATCTAATATATAAATTGATATGGATAGAGAGTATGACCATGAAAATACACTGCCATGATGAGTAGCTTTATTTTAGGTAAAGCCTAGTCAACTGTGCCTTATAATGTCTACAATGTAAATCATAAAGAGATACCCTTCTCTCACCTGGTCAATGAATGTAATTGGAGAATAACATGGTTACAGTATTACATTGTCTTAATAATTATCATTTTGAATGTGTCCATGCACAAGCATTTGAGCATGGCTAACAAGCTGAGCATAAACGCAGTCTTCATTGATAAACTCAAAGCAACCATGCATAGGATTTTATGAAGAAAAAAAGGGCAAGGGGACAAAGGGAATTCCAGATGGGAGCCTGTCAACATCTTTATATGCCTTATCATGCAGAGATAATTTTCCACAAGCAGTTTGGCAAATGTACACTGTTTATATGTTATGTACAACGCAAGAATACTGAGGGGAAATTAAAGGAACAAGAGAATTCTCCCTGTTTACGAAGATTTGGTTCATATAATATAAGAAATAGCATGGGAGAAGAATAGAACAAGTAAATCATGTGAAGCAACAATTTTTTTTTACCAAATTAAAGGTTTTAAAATTCTGAGTTAGAAATAAACATGATTCACAGCAGAACATTATTGCATTGTTTCATCCATTTACCAGATCCTACCTAGCAAAAACAGGCTTGGTTGTTGTTGTAGGAATAAATTTCTATGGGCAATTCATATCCTCCTCTGACATTCTTTCATTTCACATTTTCACCACCAAGTTCAAAAGCAAAGAAAATAGCTTACCATGCTATTTTCCCTTTTTAGTGAAAAGTATGGAAGAAACCCACATGAATTGTTCATAAATTATTATAGTCAAAAGGAATAAGAAAAGCATATATTCAGCTACTGTAAACAAAAAGACTGTAAACAAAACAGTTATAGTAAGGATACGTAAAGAAGTGAACTCCTTCAGATTTAATGACTTCAGAGATGGATTATTTTCTACAGAATTATCTTCATAAAACCAATGTGCGTACTCCACAAGAAACAAGATCCTTTCAAATGACTGAAGATCTTCCTTTGGCACATTTAGCACAAATCGGCTGCAATATAACAACATGAACATAGGAAGACACAATTATACTCAACAAAATAAAGGGAAGAATGTCAATGCAAATGATTTTGTGCGTTACAGAGTTGGAGGAAAACATCACTGTATATCTATGACAGATCATTTCAAAGATCTTCACCATTATTAAAAAAAATAAAAAATGAACGGTTATATAGCAAAAACACATTCATTAAAGTTCTTCAGACAAATATCCAGCAGAACCTTCCCTTTCAAAAAATAGTATTGCAGTGTAGGAAGTAAGAATAATTTACTCATTTAGCAACAGAAAAGAAACCATCATCTACTGCTTGAAGCTTAATTACAACCATACTCATATTCATACAACCCAAAATCACATTGAAGACAACAACAACAACAACAATAATAATTAAAAAAGTCTCATCCACAGTCAGCAGCTGATAGTACTATCAATTCTTTAGGTAAGACAGCAATATCAATTAGAGGAATAAAGTATAATATTTCTAATGTGGATAAAAAGAAAACAGAAAATTAGAACAATTCAAGGGTTAAAAAAAAAGAAGAAGCTAAAAAACTCGGTAACTTTCAGTGCCCTAATTTCGTGCTTTATCGGGGAAACCAGACAGAGAAGCGAGAAAAAGAGAGACCTGCAGAGATCGTCAAGGAGTTCTTGAGGTGGAAGACCGTTCTTGGAGGAAGAACGGTGATGATTAGACATCGCGACACAGTGCTGATTCTCAAACCCTAAAACCAAACAATAATTTTAAAAAAATAAAATGCTCGAAATGGAAAAGCTTCTTCAACAATTTTCTAACAGATTCTCTCACTCTCCGTATTCCAGCAGCAGAAAGAAAACCACGTTCGGTTCTTCTCGGATCGGATCTTCTTCGCATTAAATAGTGGTACCCGCCACTCAAGTTCCACCAAAACCGTTACTCTTTTTAAACCAAGTTTTTTTTTCTTCTTCTCAAAATTGTATCTTTAATTAATATATTTATTTATGCAAATGCCTTTATTTAAAAACTAATTAGTTTAATATTTTTGTTATGTGTTGCGTAACAATTATTTTAATATTCTATAAAAAAAAAGGAATTATTTTACTTTATTAGGAATTTTTAACATAAATAACATTAATTAAATAAATATATAAATTCAATAAAATGATTTATATACATGTACCTACAAATTTATCATCAAAATATAAATTTCTTATAAATATTCATAGAAAATTATTTTATCAATTTGTTGTCCTCTTTTGCTATCCACTTGTATTTTTTTTAAGTACTATGATTTTTTATTATTAGTTATGGACAATTCACAATTTTTTAGTATTTTTTCAATTTGAGTGTATATAAATAAATTACAATAACAATATCGCTATCTTATTTTTGAAGTCGGTTGAAGACCAAAAAATAAATAAATAATACAAAGCATAAATGGGAAATAAATTTCTAAGGGCTTGCATGAGTGACTTAGGTAAAAGCCTAGGTTTCCAACCCATTTTATAAAGACTGAATTTTTTGCTGCAAGTAAGTTGATAAAGACAAGGAAATATTGGTGTGACACCAATTGAGGAAAAAAGGACAGAAAAATGATTCAAGTGATTTGGTCATGTATACAAAAAAGGACACTGGTAACAAGAATAAATAATTTGCAAGTTTTTTTTCTAAGTAAAAAGATAGTAAATTATTTCTTTCCAAATCCATCTATGTTTGGTGAAAGGGTAAGAGTTTATTCCATTTCTCCCTTTATAAAACCCACACATTTGACGAAGGTTCCGGACATCGCCATCGACATGCCCAAAACAACTCAATAGAGGGTTTCTCACCCTAAACAAGCTTTTACTCTCTCACGTTTTTCGTCTTTTATCTCATGCTTGCCTTTTTACTTTTTTTTTCCCATTGTCTATAGCATACTCGAATTTGAGACCTATTCATTAAATTAAACAAATAATTTTACGTTAATTGATTAATGTATTTGATAATCAATAAGTTGTTAAAACATTTTTTCCGGAAGAATCAATTTTGGGTTATTGAATCATTTCTTGTGGATCTCATTATACCACATAAAATGTAATAATTTTTATCATTTTTTATTTTAGCTATAAAATCTAATTTAGCTTCTTGGATTAAAAAAAAGAAAAACAAAACAACAAAGTCTCTTTTTTATATCAAATAACATTAAAAAAATGTTTTGTTTGAAAAAATAGGAGTTAGATCCTTAAAACTCATAGGATGAAGAATTCATAAGCAAGAATAGTGTTAAATGCTCTAAGCTCAAGAATCAAACTAAGTAACTCTAGTAAAAATACTCTTAGTTAGAGTGATACTAGATATGATTATTTTAAGTAAGATATGAAGTCTGAGTTCATTGAATGAAAAAAAATGATTTAAAAAATTTTAGTAATTTTCTTTCTTTGTTTTCTATGAAAATGTTATTATTATTTTATTTATAAATTAAAGGAGTCTTAATTAACAATATATTTTTTAATATATTTCTTTTGACACATTATTTTTTTATTCATAAAATTTAAATATTTAAAAATTTATGTAAATTATTATCTTATTCAACCAATTAAATTAGATCATTTTGATTTAATACATGTGATTATGTTTGGTTAGTACAAATAAAAATTATTGTTATATTTGACAGAAGTATAAGAAAAGGTAATTAAAAGTTAAAATTTCACAACTTATAACTAAAAACATTAAATTAATTTATTAAATTATTAGTTTACGTTAAAATTATCAATTGAAGTAACGGATAAATATAAACCGATAAAAATAGATATATTATAAAATATTTTTATGGAAATTTTAATTTATTGATAAAAATATATTTAAGAGTATTCCAAATTGTGACAAAAATATGTTTTATACAAATATCTATGAAAATGTTATTATTATTTTATTTATAAATTAAAGGAGTCTTGGCAATATATTTTCTAACATTTCTTTTAACCTTATTGAATGCTGAAGAAGTTAGGAACACTTATGGTAAAAGTCACTGTCTAACTTTAATAAAGTTAGTCGTTTCTTCACAGGAATATTACTATCATTGTAAGAGATAACAATTGCCTTAGCATGAAATAACAACTTTCATTCATGCCACATGAAGCAATGTTATCAATGATCCCAAAAATGTTCATGATAAGCAAAAAAATAAAAATATTATTGGTATTTGATAGTGTTGATTAAAAATATTTACGGGACAAAAATTCAAGGATAAAGACTTGTCAAAATTTTCATATAAAAAAAGGGACTTATCAAAATTTTGATTAGGGAGTAAAAGAAAAATTAAAAAAAAAAGTGACAAAAAATATTATACTATTTTCAATATGAAGTCTTAGAAAATAAAATTTACATATTGACATTCTTATAAGTTATAACTAAAAAAATTTCCTCACGTCAAACAAAAACAACCACTCATCCTATTTCTCATTCACCTTCTTCTGTCTTTTACTCTTTTGTCATGTAACTGACTCTCCCCTATGCTCTAAACACAAAGAGAATATTGGGATATTTCCAATGAAGACGGAGCTGAACAAGAGACACAGAGACCCTCCACGAAATGCTGTCTATTATTCCTTTGGATATCTCGGTATCCTCAACTCTTGCCAAAGTCTCACCTTTCAATAACAGTTTTAAGAAACCAACCTCTTTCCCATCCAAGCTTTCACCTTCCTCTGATGAATTCTCTCTCCTTTCTCTCTCCCACTCAGGTAGTACTTCTTTGCTTAGTTACCTGCAGCTCATGCTTCATTGCACTGATGGGTTGTGCCTTGTTTTAAGTTCTCTTTTATTGGCGTGGAACAAGTTTCAACCTTCAAGTAACTCAGTGTGGTACTGGTTGTTGGATTTGTTGTCTTAGCACATCTATGTATTATGTATAAGTATAAGCCTTTAATTGTTAGGAAATGATGAAGTGGATTCAAGATAGGCCTTTTGAAATCAATTACTTATTATAAATAAAGCAGAATTGCTGCTATTTTTAGCCTCTAATGGAGAAATTATTATATAATATAGTCTAGGACTATCATGATTCTGACCAATTTTCATGTGACTTGTAGTCGAATTTTGCAATTTATGAGAAAGAGATAATTAAACTCGATTATGTGTCATATGGAGATTAACTTGGACTACGAGATAGCTTGGAACCATGTAATAGGTTTTTTCAAGAGAATGGTTTTTGCCATTTTGTAAAACGATTGTGAAATACCCTTCATTCAATTGATCTTATTCAAACCCTTTTTCAAGTTTACCATTGTCAACAATGTGGAGCATCTAGTTACATTATATTATGCAGTTCCATTTTCACTTCGTAGGTTTTGATTTCAACTGATACAAAGGTAACAAAGCGTTCTGAGGATGCATGCTTTCTACTTATTACACTCAGAGAGATGTCATCCTTAATAGGATATAAAACTCTGGTGTTTGGTGTTTGAATTCAGGAATTTGCAGGGCTAGTCAAGTTGTTGATTTGTTCCCAACCGTGTCCCCCGAAATTATTGTCCGCGAGGCAAGGTTGGAGGACTACTGGGGAGTGGCAGAGACGCACTGCAAGTGCTTCTTCCCTGAATATTCCTTCCCATTAGATTTTGTGCTGAGGATAGACAGATTGGTGGTGGCTATGTTAGCAGCTATGTTAGCCGGATTCTTTAGGCCTAGAGATTGCAGAAGGATCTGTTTGGTGGCTGTTATTGACAGCTCACTTGATGAGTCATTTTCATTTGAAAGTGAGGGTCTCAAGATTGGTGGTTTTGATGGGAAATTCAGCCTCAACAAGGGCTATGTGGCTGGTATATTAACAGTAGACAATAATGCAGACTTTTTACCAAGAAAGGGGCCACGACGACATAGAAGGTGAGTGCAGCACATACTTTTGGAGCTTAAGGAGTTTATATGTCTTAAGGACCAAAGATATTATAATGTTGTCAATTTTTTACTTGTCTAAGTGTGGATTCATGCTTCACCATCTTCTTTAAGAAACTGACTTCCAAATAAATTGTTCTTATTACGTTTGTACCTTGGCTAATAAAATTACTACCTCAACATACAAAATTCCAATTTTGAAATGAATACTTATGCATTGATTCATAGTTTGGCCATGAAACAATAGATGATGCATTTGATCATTGTAAGCTTCAATGTGACATGGGTTGCATCCAGTGGTGGATTCAAGACCTTAAGTTAGTGGGATCAAATTATAAAAAATAAAATCAGTGAGTTCAATTATATAAATATATATAAAATAAAATACAAAAAATATAAGATTTTATTTACAAATTTGATGAATTTTAAAAAATGAGGGGGTGCAAGTGCATCCCCTCATTTGAACGTAGGTCCGCCACTGGTTGCATCCTCTTTGAACCGTATTTGATCTCAAACTTTAAGCATAAAATTTTGCCTTATTACTTGATCATTCACAGAAATACCTCACTATGTCTTGAATCCATCTGCAAACCATGACCAATTTCATATACAAGTCTTCTGATAAATTGATGCCCTAAAATGACTTCTATTGGAAGGGCAGAGAACTGTTGTCCTCTGAAGAGGCACAAAATTTTTTAGGGGGAGAACTCTTATGAACTTATGCAACATGTTAAGCTTTTTTTTTTTAATATTGCTGAATGAATTCCTCACAGGAATCAGGGCACATATCATTTTTGTAGGCATGCATATTTTAGAATGAATGCATCAAACATGTGAACGATTGATATCTTTCCTGTGATATGATATCCAAGGCATATGGTCAATAGAAAATACATTATGTGTTATCCGCAAAATGTATTTCTGCATCAAGCATAAGAAAAGATTTTCCAAAAGTAATATTTAAACTAACACCAAAAAATGCAGAAAATGTTTTCAAGAAAGTTACACCTCCAGCTATAATTAGCTTGTCCGATTCTGAAGTCTCAAATTTATAACCGTTACATCTAGACCTTGTATACATATGCCCACTTTTATTGTCCTAAAAGTTATCACTTGATGATTTCCCTCTATAGAACACAAGTTACACGACATATATGTCATTTAATCATTTATGTTACTAATTACACAATCTTTCATCACACATGCACAGTTTCTTCTTGGCTAAACTGTAGCTTTCATTTTGTTACAATGGAAATTCTAATCTGTTGACAATGATTGCAATGGTAAGAGTGCACTTGCCTTTAGATGTGCTAAAAAATAGTGTCACACATAGATTATGGTCTTATAAAGCTTTTGAACCATCCATTACCCTTCAAAGCAGATCATGGTTTTACCATGTGAATCCTTATTGATGATTGTAAAACAAATTATTTTTCTTGTAGGACTGGAATTGCATACATATCAAATGTGGCGGTCCGGGAAAATTTTCGGAGAAAGGGGATAGCTAAGAAATTGATAGCAAAGGCAGAGTGTCATGCCAGAAGTTGGGGCTGTCGTGCCATTGCATTGCACTGTGACTTGAACAATCCTGTGGCCACAATGTTATACAAAGGACAAGGTTACAAATGTATCATGGTTCCAGAAGGAGCAAATTGGCCTCAGCCAAGAACCTCACCAGACATCAGATTCAACTTCATGATGAAACTTCTCAAAAATTCACTTGGGAGGAAGTAATATTTATTCTATAACACATTATCTATTATATATATAAAAAAACAAAAAACAAAAGGAAGTGTTAGGGGAGGCTGTCTATTATTGGAATGTGTATCTATATACAAGCCAAAGAATTACGTGCAAAATTAACATTTTAGTTTGCATTATGCCAACTTTAAGCATTTTATCGGCTCAACGACTAACGAATATTGAACTAACATCCCAACTAGTTACGCTTGATAATCACTAAAATGAGCACTTGAATTTTTTAGAGACTAAATAAAAATTTAGTCAAGAAATTATATTAGAAAAGATAAAGAGTGATGGTTATAAATAATTTTTGCATCCAAAATATTTGCTTAACATGTAAAAATATAATGAAATATATATGCAATAATATATATAGCACAAAAAGTGATCTTTTAAATATTTTTGTTCGTCTGTCCTTAAATAACTAATTATTAAATATTTTTATCAAATAGAAAACTCATTATCATGAATAGTAAATTAAAAATATCCATACGATGTAAAACAATACAAGTAACTTGTGTATTATTAAGTACATATAATTTCAAATAGATTAAAATATATTTATGATTCCTAATATATGGCTGACTTTTATTTTTGATTTCTAACAAAAAAATCCGCTGATATTTAAAAAAAATTATTTTAAGTTTTTTTGTTAATTAGTTAAATAATGATATGCTCATTAAATATTTGATAACCGTGATTTGTGGTTAACTCCTAAGTAAACCAACTCAAACTGGCCTAATGGTAGGAAATTTAGGTAATTTATACAAAGTTATAGTTTCAAATTAACTTGTTATTGTTCACGTAAAAAAATAAACCTACTGAATAGCCTTTGACTTCTTCGTTTCTTCTTAAATATTAATATATTATCTACGATTATTCAATCTTATGCAGCATTGCATAGGATAAGCTTCTTTCAAAACAAAACAAAAAAAGAAAAAAAACACTTTACTTGGTTTATATTTTATCTATTATATATTTTTTTATTTCATAATAGTTTGTTTGATACAGCATTGCATAGGATAAGCTTCCATATGTAATATGTAAGAGTGTGTCTAGAAATCTATTTGATTGGCATTCAATAGAGGATTTACACTTTCTTTTCTTTTATTTTTAAGTGGCGCTTTCTATTTTTGATTTATAGAGGATTTATACTTTCTAATATACGGAAATAAAAATAATGAGTGATAGATTAATGTTAAACAATTAGACGAAAGTAATATTCAAACATATACTAAGAGGTGATACATCTATTTAGTGGAAAAATTCTTAATTTTATTGAGTCAACAATAATTACATATCGTAAGTGAAATTAATTTTTAACTTAAGGGTTGGATAACACCCCTAATCTCTTATCTAGGAAAAAAAAAATATTTTACCTGCTCACTGAACCTGCAATTAGAAGGGATTTTGACTTTGGCAATTATTTTGTATGTGCGGAGGGTTGTTTATTAATATAATAGCATGTTTGTGTACAATTAGAAACACAGTTTAGGGCCAGAGAAAAGTTGTCTTGGGCATTTTGATTTTTAGTATAACTATATATTTGTAGTGCAAAATATTTTTTTAAATATCTAGTAACATTAATAGAATATTTATTACGTTATTCTATTTATTAATATAGCATAGAAATAAAATATTTTTTAAACATTTGTGTAAAAATAATTTATACTAATAATATATATAATTCAATCTTCTCATTTTTATGTCTTTTACATTTTTTATAAATGAATAATTTTTTATGACTACTATTTTTAGAATCTTTAACTCAGGTGAGATATGAAATATCTGCATAAATTTTAATTCTTTGAGCCGTCTACGAGTTTCACATGCTTAATGCTTCAAAATTTTATCTCTATTTAAAAATATACTCTATCGAAAGAATCCAGATCCTTTCCTATAACTTCAGGGAATGGAGTTAAACGAGTCACCTCAATAGATTGATAAATGGACAATTATGCACGCATTTTTCTATTCTTAGAGATGGAAGAAGTTACTTGCACTCCTTCCATACGTACCCTACTTTGATAGAGATGACTAGAAAAAAAAATACATTGGAATAGTAACTGTAATATTAGGCACAAGAGGTAGGTGACAAAATTGACCCAATTCTTACATATATATATATATATATATATATATATATATATATATATATATATATATATATATATATATATATATATATATATATATAATAGCAGGGCCAGTTTAGAGTAATCAGAGTACACAAAAATACAAAAGATGTTGGAGGGGGAGAGGTATTGATCCTTGTGAAATCTTTATCAAAGTTGTAATGATCAAGCATAACTTAAAGCATGGGAGATGTGCATGACATTTTTCGAAAGAATATTTCCCATCAGCAGGACAAAATTCAAGTAGCTGAAATGATTGATGCAATCGATTGAATTTAACAGCAAATTATCATTTAATTTAATTGTCGGTTGTAAAGTTGAAATGAGATCATGACATGTTGCCAAATCCTCAGAAAGAGTCTCTCAATGTCATAATTAGATTAATATATGAGCCATTAGTCTTACCTTTCAAGGCATGGATGCATTTTTATCAATAATCATCATCATTTCTTCTCCCACCGCTTCTCTTTCTTTTTCTTTTTGTTGGTAGGTTGTTCTCTTATGTAGGTAATTTACATTATCGTAGACAACTACTTTTTTAATTTTTGAGATTTTTTTCCTTTTTATTCTGTCCTTTGGATTAACCTCAGATCCATATAATGAGTAGTAATTTCTGAAAATTTTCACCAAACTAGCAATCTTTTTAAACATCATAACAAATTGATTCTTGAATTCACCCCTAAAAGATTTAGTTATAATCAAGATATTAGTCCTTTAAAATATAAAAATTTCATCTTTACTCGTAAAAGTTACAAGTATATAGTCAAATAAACTTTCCCCCAAGATTGTAAGCATTATTCTATTTAGTGTTTGACTTTATAAAACTTTCATTTAGTTTCTCACTTTGTAAAACGTTACTTAAAATTTATTCACTTTAATCTTCTTTTTCATTACATTCTTTTATTTTCATTAAAGACTATTAGGCATAAAAATAATTATACAATATTGAACAAATTTAGATTTAGGAATTGAAATAATTATTTTGTAAAGTCAAAAACTAAAGTGAATAACACTATTTTAGGGACTAACGTAAAACTTTACTCAATAATATAGTGATATTATTCCTTTTCAAGAATTAATATGTCTAGTGCCTATAGAGTAATAATATACCCGAGGTATTGCCAAGGGTCATTGTGAAATTTTAATATCATCAAAGACTAATTTGCACACCCATAAATTTCTGCGAAAGAGCAATTCCTTAATGAAACAGTTCAACACATGGAACTAATTGATCAGTTGCATGTGTTGGAGCCAATATTGTAAGTTTGCAACAATTGGTCCATTGCACAGTTTGCTAAACAGAGCAATATAAGAAGAATCTAATACCAAAGATGGAATTGATCAAGAAATTCTTATCCTTAAAATAAACTGCATCTTCAGGTATTGGCGTATTGCTCAAAAGCATAACTGGCATATATATTCATTTCAGTTTGCAGATATTAGGAAAGGATATTCCCAAAACAAAATATTAAAGGAAAGAAGGCAAATTCCAAAAGTTCCTTTCCTGACTCAACTCATAAGTTTTGCTACAAATGAACTGCAAAAAGAATTTGCTACAGGGAGGAATATTTTGAAACAGAAATTAAAGAAGAAAAAATGAAAAATGATGAGAATAAGTAACAAAACTCCTCCTGAGTACTGCTACAATTCCTAGACCTAAAATGGCTAACACCCTAGTGACTCTACCGTCTTTGACTTGCATATCTCTATCCCTTGTTCTTCGGTTCTAAATATAGCTACAATATGATCAAGTTGTATTTTGCTCATATCCCCCCATTCCAGCCCTGTACAAAAATCCAATGAGAAAAATAAATGACAAATAAAAAATAACACCAAGACTAAGGTTTTTTAACTTGCGGTTGGCATCAAAATTGTGGACACAAATATGGCTGATGCAGTCACAACCGCAACCACGACGCAGTTGCAGACACCTCAAAAACCTTTAACATTGCAGTTTTGTAGAATGCAATTCAAAACCTTGAATAAGACATGACTCAAGAGAGGAATTGAAAGAGAATTAGAGAACTCTCTCAACTAAGATCCTTCTTCCCTTGCCCCCCCTCACATGTATTCAAGGGTAAGGCTGTTGTTAGTGTTTGGAATGAGTTCTGGTGAGGCAGCAGAATCAGTTGCAAAGCCAGATTTGGTGCCTGTCTTGTTTCTCATTTCAATAACCTTCTTGTGGGAGTTGGAGTGCACGGCCGCGCAAAATGTTGGGCTTGCTGCAGGGCGGTATTCGGGGAAAAGCCGGCCTGACTTGTAGCGCACGCCACAAGCATTGCAGAGTGTTTTCGGCCCCATTGGCCCTGCCCTCCACTGTGGTGTCTTGGTTATCTCACAGTGCAAGCATTTCCTAACTGCCTGTGATGGTGCATTCTGCTGCTCTTGACCTGATGAGAAAGTCACCTTGATCTTCCTTTTGTTCTTGTGCTCCCCAGAGGCCTGCTTTGGCCCCTTGATCACTGACTCGGCAAAATTCTCGGAATCTGATGAGGCCGCCTTGGAAGTGGTGGTGGCGTTGTGCTGCACGTTCTCGCCAGTGGAGGATGCAGGGGAGATTAGCTGCATCACTGGATGGGGGTTGAAGGTTGCAGGGCGTGGGCGCTTGCTGCGCACACGCCCACATGGCACGGGGATGTAAATCTCCGGGCCGCGAGATGCAGCCTTCTCGCCGGAGCAGAAACTGCTGCTTTCAAGGACTGAGACCGGGCTTGCTGTCTGAAATTGGGCATGAGCTATGTCCTCTTTGGTGGTGGTGGTGCATTGTGGCTCCTCCTCTTTCTTCATGGTGATGCTCCCACCAGAGAAAGAGTCCTCGACAAAATTGGACAGCCATTCTAATTGCACTATGTCGTCATACTGAAATAAGGACACATTGAACATAGTTAGAGTTTAAGTTTAACATTCCCTAGCCAAGAAGAAAAAGATTGCTCATACAAATGACATAAGTCACATAACACATATGCTATTAAACTAAACTCACAATTCAAGCAAAAAGGTAAATGGTAGGATGAAAAAATATTCTGTTGAGCTTTTTTTATTTTATCAATAGGTAGCTACAAACCCTTATAACACTATTAGCATAAGAGTTTTCTAACCGTTGCCCTAAGAGAGTGCATTTTTATGCATCCCAGTAAAAAAATTCCTCTTTTATCATAAATGATAGGGGATGTAAAGCATTAAGACACTAGTTAGCGTTTGTCTTATCATAAATTCTTTTTATCATATTTTATTAAATTCTACAATAAATCTCTATTGAAAAAAAATCATATACTAAATTTCTATTAAAATTAATCTATATGATTAAATGCATATCAAGTGTTTAATTAATGCACTCAATCCTCTCTGGCTCTCCTCATTCAATACTCAACCCTCTTAATCAATAATCAATAAATATTGACAATTAAGAGGGGACAGAATGAAAACAAACCCCATTGGTGAATACTGCAAGCTCTTGTAATGGAATAATCGAAGGGTGAGCTTAGCTTAAGGATCGATACATAAAGAAGAATGTCAACAAATACTAGTACTATAAAGCTTAGTAAAAAAAAAAAAAAAAGCATGAAAACTTTTTATAATCAAATATTACTGGTATATTTCTTAAGTAACTTAATTTTCAATAAATACTTTTTTTTTATTCATTCCTTGACTAATGTCTGTGAGAGAATCGTTAAAAAGACCTATCACTAACAGCTTTGTTATTGAAAGGTTTTTTTACTAACAAGTGTCATGTGTCCTAAAAGCACTAATTTAAATATTACCAATAGATAAAATATTTTTATTCTTTTCTTTAAATGTTTTGACGCTACTTTGACTTCACTTCTTTAACTAATTATCAAGGTAACAGATTTTGACCATGACCAAAGCACAGTTCCTCGTGAAGCATGAGCTGCTACTACTAACTAGAGTAACGACCTTTCTAAATGGCCATTATGGCGTCACATGACAAGGCACGTGACCTTCAATAATGATAGCTTAGGCAGCGCAACCCCACCAACGGAGTGGAGGATGTGCCCCTTGTTTCTCACCGACAGAATCAAGTGTCCTTCCCGAATGACCAAATTACCCCTTGTCTAAGAATTTTTGGAAAGTTGTACTAACCCAAATCCAAAATTATAATTAGATTTCTACATTAAATTCCCAAAAAATACCCGTCTATGAATATTGCGCGTATTTAAGTTGTGACGGTGCGGATTAAATATTTTTTAAAAAAATCGAATTCCGTGAAGGAAAATGTTGATATACAACTTTATATTAATTTTCAGAGAATATTATTGAGAAGCATATGTATAAAAAATAAAATATTAATTATATACTGTAATTAATCATAAACTTTGATATACAAATAATTTTATTGACTTTAATATAAATAAATATAAAAATTCTTTTACATTATGATTGAATTTTTTTTATAATAATTAATCAAATAATTCTAAATTTTCCTACAATATCCACCTACATTTTTTATATAATATGTATAGGTATTAAATTTATTTTATTCTTTCAAGCATTAAATGTTTTTAGCTTTTTATTTAATATTTTTTAAGGGAGTAGGAAAAATTACAAAAGAATGTAATAAAATTTAAAAGTCATTATTCCTGATAGGTTACAATGAAAAATTTATGCATGCCTATTAAATTTAGAAGAAAAAAAATTGTTTTACAATAATAATTAAAAACTAAAATATTTTTTTATTAAAAGTTATGATGGAAACACATTTATAAAATTTAACGTTAACAAATTTCAAGAAAAAATAAGTATATTTAATACTGATTAATATGATATTTTAAATAATGAATCTGTTTAAAAATTGGACTGCCATTGTCTGGAATATTTGAAACTCTGTAAACTCAAAATCCAAATTCCAATTTACCAATATTTTTTAAAGAAAAGTTTAGACTATTAAGAAAAAAAGAAAACACAAACAGTAGACAAACAAAAGACATCAAGAACTGAAGCAAAAAGCCACAACTAGAAGAACCAAATTTTCATGCAACCCCATTACGCGGAGTAACAGACATGTAATAAAAACACCAACAAATTAAAACCATGAGCGTTGATAAAGTTACACGCAACAAGTTTAGGGTTTACGAGTCGAGTGCACACGTGGACGGACAAATGAGGCGTTAGAGACTCACCGAAACAGAGAGCTCCGCCGAGAGGTCCGTCACGGAGTTGTCGGAAAACACCGTGTAGGAGGCGGGGAGCGAGTCGGACTCGGCGGACCAGAAGTTCGCCGGAGGAGCGACCGGCGCGGCGTTGTCGTCGGGGAATTCGAGGAGGTCGTCGATGTGGTCGAAGAAGCTGCCGCAGTCAATGTCGTCGATGAAGTTTCCAATCATTTTTCTTTTTCTTTTTCTATTTTCCTGAGAAAATGAAAAGTGTGAATGAGAAACGAAGGGGAAGAAGAATGAGAGTGTGTGCTTTATTTTTATTTTTTTGTTTTTAAGGTTTTGTTTGTTTGAAGAATGAGTTATGAGACTGTGAATGGTTTCGAAATCCGTTATTAGTAGTAGCGCCCATGTCGGGGGACCCACGAAAGGAGCAGGGTGTCCACCGTGAAAGAGAGAGCGCACGTTAACACTTGTCATCAAAGTGTTTTGTTTTTTATATTATTATTTTTGCAAAATTTTAAAATTTATGGCAATAATTGAAAAGGAAAAAGAAAAGAAAAATTATCATTTTTACAATGGGTATTTTAAAAGAATAAAAGATAAATGTTATATTTTTTAACAATTTTTCTATTATTTTGTAAAGAAAATGTTAAATAAAAAAATATATATTCAATGTCTTAAAATATAAAACATATATAATATGTAAGGTTTTATCCAATGTCGGTCAACGAAAAACATATTGAATATTTATTGTTCAAGGAAAGTGAGAGAATTAGTAAGAAAATATTATAAGAAAATTTAGAATTATACAAAAATAAAAAAACTTACCTACTTAGTTTGTATGATTATTTTTTGGTGAATGTCCTAGAGGCTAAAACAGCCGAGGAAGTTTGTATGATTGTTTAAGTATTTAGTAATCTAATAGTAAATTGTTATATATGATAAATTTTTTAACTTTTATAATGAATATTTTTTTTATATTAAATATGTTTTTCATTGACCGACATTTTGTAAAACCTTAAAGAGTTTTACTTTTACATTTACGGTTCATGTCTTTAAACTCATTTTTTTTAATTAATTTTTGGATCATAATTTTTTTAAAATTGTTTTCCTGTTATTTTTTGACTGTGCATGTATTGATTTCCTTTTATTTGAGAAATGAAATCCAATGAAGTTTATCCCATATAGGTTTTCTGAAATTTTCAACATTCTAGCATTGGAAATTATAGGAAAGAAATTAAAAAAGAAATCCAGTAAGGTAAACTTTGAATTAGATTTTAAGTAACTATTTCTTCATCAAAATGCAAAACAATTTAAATACTTCTGCTAAAAAAAATCAATTCTCTCTTTTACTTAATTTGAAATTTGAAGTAAAATCCGGGATTGAAAATTACGAACGAAAATAATTTTGAAAAGGTGCAATTTCAGCGAACAATTGGCATATGTTAGCGACAGCTGGTCCAAAATTTGTTCCACACTGTCTTTGAAGACGAAGAACATTAGCACATTGAATTTTCATTATCCTTCAGATTTTTATTTTTTTAACTATACAGTTTATAAAAATTGAGGTAGAAGATGCAGAACACGACCTAACGTACCTTTTGTTGTGAGTGAATTTCAAAACCCAAACCTAAAAAAGAAGAAAAACAAAACAAAACAAAACAAAATCAACTTGGGAAAACACATGATAAAATTGAAATTGAAATAAATCAGACCTAAGGAGGCCAGGGTACGTAATACTAACTAGTAGTAAACCCTCAACATTTTTTCATTCTTGACCGAATTCCTTTCTCACAGACGTGTAAAACTTAAACCATGATTCATCACGTTAAAACAGACTAAGTGCGTTTTTAGTTTGCCATTAATTTGCACAGCTCTGAACGTCCGTTCACGCGTTCTAAAGCGACAAACGGCGAAACGACTATACTGTTAGATTGAGAAAAAAAAACGTTGGTTACGTTGAACCCAACGTTCTTCCGAAACACACCCTAATTCTTTCCATTATTAGACTTAGCTCTCCCATTAGTAAATGAGTAAAATGTGTAACAAATAGTACTACTTATGAACCAAATGAGAAAAGCAGAGGCAAACCTGAAACCAATTAACAAACAAGTTAAGGAAGCTCCGAAGTACTGTCCAAAAACAACGTTAATAGCTCTTCTCCATGATCACAACAAAGTACAGTAGTGTTCTGAAAGAGGAAATAAGAGGGGTTTTGAAAAGAGAAAGAAGCGAGTGAAGAAGCCTTAAAAGAGTGGTAAAAGAACTTAGTAGGCAAGAGAGAAAAAAAGGTGTGATAGAAAAGAAGAAAAATGTGATGGGCATCAACGTTAGGTGATGCTCCGCGTTTATTGCTAGCTGTCTTTTACTATCCCACACTGTCGTCACGTTGAAGTCTTTCTTTGATTTCTCTCTCTATTTTTTAAAATATTTTAAAAACACTCATTGTTGTGTTATATAAAATATTTAGAGAAAAAAAATATGAATTATATAATTTATGATATTATAAAAAAATAAAAAAATGTTTATGTATGATTTTTTTCTCTCTCCTCTTATTGCACACGGGTCCCATGCACTCACACCCAACACAATGCACCCCATTCACGGATTTTCACCGCTACATAACAACAACAATCTTCAACTCTATCGCAGTGCATATTGCATGCCCCATGAGAGAAGATTGAGAAACTGCTTCCCTTCTTTTTTTCTCACTTTTTCTGAAAAAGAAAAAAACGCCAATGAGTTTCAAAAATTGGGGGCGAACGTTTTTTGAAACAGAATTATATTTAGTCAACTTTTTCCTAGACCTTGAATGAGAAATAAAAAAAATATAATAATTAATATGAATTTAATAATTATACATTATCAGTATTAAAACTTTTAAACCGTATTATCCATTAATAAAACTTTTAGAATAATTATTATAAAGTTAATGGTAATTTATAATTAAATAAAAGGTATATATTATGAGCATAGTACAATCTATTTTTTTATATTAAATATTACTCTTTTGAGTTTTACTACGGTACGTACTGTACATTGCAACTTCTGCATATATAATAGGCCTCGGTTTGCGGAAAGTAGAACCACTGATTGAGAAACATAGAAAAGATAAAACAGAGGCTTAGAATTTATGTAGATGTAGTGTGGAGGGTCCGAATTGCAGAATAGTAATGGCAGGGCCCAGGCCATTGTTTCAGTTTCAGACCACCTTTGTTTTTGTTGGATTGGATGAGTTTTATGGTAAAAACTAAATTTTTAACTAATTATAATATTTGATCAGGTGAACTCAATAATGCTATATTGCTTTTATTATTTTTCTTATAATTTTGATCTAATACCTTATAAAAAAGGTACGAAATGGAAAAGTAAAAAGTAAAGTAGTAAAAATATAAAATATATTTAATACTTACAACACAAAGAAAAGTAGAAAAATTGATAAGATGTTATAGTAGAATTATTTTAATATAGATTGGTTTGGTTTTTAAACTTTTTTCAATTAATCTGAACTAAATCAATTTGATTGATATGTTAGTTTCATTCAGACTATTTGTTAAGCTAAAAATTATTATATTTTTTAAGTTTTCATTTTAATATCAAATTCCTCTTATTTACTACTTAATTCAAGATGATTGTGCTAACTAAAGAACAAACTCATATTCTAAAAGAACGTGTTTTTGATTTTTGCTCTAGACATTAGAATTTTGTTGATGAATAATATATAAGAATTCTATAAGTATTATTTGAGTCTTGAAGTATTATATAATTCGGGAGATCTAACTCAATTAAATTTTTTAAAATAAAAATTAAAAAAATCAAGATGACCCTTACTTATATTTAACCCAACTTCTTTTTTTTCTTCCCTAAAGGCTACTTTATGGTGGATCAAGAGCTTCGAAGTCCTTTTGATATGTCAAATTAACTAACTTTTGATTAGCTTATAATTTAGTTTGTTTAACTAAATTAAGATTTTGATAAATAAAAACGAATATATCCTAAAATATCCTAACTGAGACAGCAGTGCAAATATACTAAAATATTTTTTCTCACAAAATACTAAAATATATTTAATAACATAAGTATGAAGCAAAAATGATCAAGCCCAAAAGGTGAGAGTATAACATTAAAAATATAAAATGTTTTCAAATAAATCAATATAAAATACTTCAAGGTGTTAAAAAAATTGGGGAAAATTACATCAAATAAAAAATAATATTTTAAAATATTAGGACTAAGAATCATCCCCTTAAAAAAAATTCAAGTTTTAATTATGAAACTATATAATTAAAAATCATAATCTATTCTCGAATAAAATACCCCCCACCCCTAAAAAAAACTTCTTCCTCTTCTTATCTCATTTTTATGAATTATTATGATTTTATTTAACCTTTGCGAAGGATAACCATTTAATCAGATCATGTTGCAAGAAAAATTTGTCCTTTTGCTCCATTCAAATTATATATTGCTACTTAAAATTATCGTTTATAGCTTAGAGAAAGGTGTCAGCACACAACATAAGGAAAGGGAAAGAAAAGAAAATCACGCACACAATGAGAGAGTGCAAAGAATGGAGGAGACAAAAAGAAAAATCCAAATATGGAAATAAATTAAGTTTCAGGACTCACATAAGGACCATCGTAAATTCTCTCATTCTAGCCATCAATTTTCTATGAATTATTATTGATTTCTTACATTTTTTTTAAGGAGATTTCTACATGTTAAACATTAATAAAGATTAAATAAAGCTAACGAAGAAATTCATACATTTATTCAACAAGTATTTATAAATGTTAGGTAAAATCTTATTTTGAAGGCCGTGAATGGTTATAACCTTTTAAAAAAATTTGTTGTGTTTTAATTCCTACTTGATTGTTTCACTTGTATAGGAAGTGTATCTTGACTCTTGAGCAGACTAGCAGACTTTTACATCACTCAAGACTAAACTACTTTCTGTCGATTTTCATAAGTGCACTTCTCACAAATTGGTGAAAAAAAATCCAGAACACTCAGTCAAAGTTTTAGCTTGAGTAGTCAAAAGCACTAGCTTTTATTATATACCTTTAAACTATTTTTGGCTAAATCGTTTCTAATTAGTTTTATCAACTATGTTCAAGCCTTTCAAAAAAAAAAAACTATGTTCAAAATGAGAGCGAGCTAGCCTTTTTTATTCTATAAGGTGTTGCTCTAAACTTAAAAATTAAATTAACATATATATATATATATATATATATATATATATATATATATATATATATATATATATATAGTGCAACTTTTAGTAGATATCTTATTTTTATCTCACAATTAAGAAAGATATCAAACTAGTGGCGGGCCTCTTTCTCTCACAGCCTTTTCTCCTTTCAATTTTTCTCTTTTCCCTCGTAACTAACTTGATTTACACTCTTTGAATCATTCATTCATTTGCCTTAAAAATTACTCCCTCTCTCTTTAAAAAAAATGTCAAAAAGGCAAGAGATTGGAGCATGGTGGTGTGCTGGTGCTGCTCCATTTCATCCTTTACTTCTTTAACTAACTTGGGTTGCACTCTTTGAATCCCTTTCCTTCTATAAGACTTCTCCAACTGGGATATTAGAAAAGTTAATAATGATTGGTTCAGAACCCAATTAAATTTCAAAGATTCAAGTGTTAGGCTTTAGTCACTATATATAAGTGTGTTAAGATAGCAGCCTCAAGGTTGTTGAAAAACAACGTGGATTAGTATTAGTGCAATTTTGGAGCATGCATGGGATGAGTACAGTTCAAGGAATTAATTAATGCTTAATAATACATAGTGAAAGAAGTACACCTTTCCCTAAACGTGGTTTCGATGGAAAATTGGACGTATCAATTATCGTTTCCCACCCACCACCTACTTTTTTATTTTTTCTTAAATAAACACAAACAAGTTTTTGGTAAAAATATTGTAAACATAATAGTATTTAATAGTGTTTAATATTATGAATTTTTTAAATTAATGAAAAGGTAAATATTATTTTGAACATTTTAATACAATTATTTATACTACTTATAAAAATTTATTAAAATGGAAAGTTTGAATATTCAAATAATAAATATAACTAATTATAAAGTCTTTTAATTAAAAAAACCATTCGTAATAGCTAACATAAATAAAAAGCATAGTGCAAGCTTTGAGCACAAGGTGTACTACAGCTTAGCATAAACAGAATTTACTGACAAAAGCAAGATGGGGAGAGTTACATAAAATAGCGCGCCAGCTTTACAACTGAATTCCTACAACATCACCTTCTTCTTAGTATGTAACATTACCCTCATAATAATTGGTAGAATAAACTAAAAGTATAATTTATGTACAATATGTCATTAAGAGTAAGTTGAAAAATATTTGCTTTACAAATTAGAGAGCCAAATAAAATATACAAAGGATAATATCTACCATGTCCATCAATATCAACATCATTGGAAGGAAAATGAAGCACATACAAATTATCATAAAAAGTTGCACCTCTCATCATCTACTGTTGTAAATGATCCATGCCCCCTAATTGGTCCAATTGGAAAAGTTAACTATTTTTAGTCAAGCGTGAGCTTAATCTTTTTTTTTTTTTTTTTGGAGTTGAAATGTTTAGCTTATGTTCTTCAAAGTAACAACTATATTTCTGGGTAAATATTACGATTTGAATACAAATGCTTTGGCTGTATATCCAGATGATTGAGTTGGCTTGTTCCAATGAGGACTTCTGGAAGCTCCTTATCTATGTTTCCCTGAATATGTTATCAAATGTGTAATTTTAATTTTAATATGGTAACATAGAAAGAAACCTTTTCATATTAAAAAAGAAAAGAATTACAGAATAATAGGGAGTAGGCTCCAGTTATTAAACTTACAAATATGAAATAGAAATAAGAATATAAGAGAAAAATGTGCAATTTTTTACCCAAATTACCTAAGCCACCCTAGACTATCTATCTAAATATCGTATGTCCCCATCTCCCTTGTTAATCATATTCACATCACTTTCAATGGTTACAACACTTTTCCCACTAATATCCAATTGCCATGTGTCCATTTAGTTTGATGACTCTTTGTCCTACGTAACAAAATTTTCCATCTACTACCATTTTTAACTGATGATCATACACCTAACAAATTTCTTCTACACCAAACATATTTTAAAATTTTTCAAATTTACTCTTTTTTACTTTTTATTCTCAATTCCTTTCCTTCCTTTTCTCTTTTCTTCATATAGTCTACAGATTGACAATCCGTAAGGCACTGTTTATTTGGAATTTTTGGCGCATTTGTTGATCTCCTCCTTCTCCTCTGCGAAATTGGTGTTGGTATTATTCGTGGTGTGTGTTTGCAATCCATGGCTCCTCCATAGTTTCTCCTCCGACAGTTCCTTGTCATACTCTGTGAGTTTTTTCTCCTCCGTCGCCATGAGTAGCGTTGCGTTGTCACCAATAAGTTTTTTTGCCTTCGTTTACTCCATACGGATTGTCAATTCATATGATTCATACGGAATTCGTATGATTCATACAGATTAACAATCTGTGTGAATCATACGGATTGACAATTCATAAGGTTCATATGGATTGACAATCCATATGAACCTTACGGATTGTCGATCAATCCGTATGATCCATACGGATTGTCAATCCCTATATGTTCAATACACAAAAAAAAACACAAACAATAGAACTCATGATGACGATAGCAGAACGAAGGGGGACACCAACGACGAGCACACACGGATTGATGAAGATGAACCACTGATTGAAGAGAAGATGAGAGAATTTGAGAGGAGAAATGAAAAACGCGTGAATGAATGGTGCAAACGGACAAATTCTCAATCCGTATTTCATATTTAAGCGTTAATGAAGGAGGGGCAAAATTGCTTTTTCACTCAAAATAATGGGTGTAGAAGAAATAGAGTTATGAAGAAAAACCCTTTCCTTTTTATAGTATAATATGTGGATTGGAGGCCCATCGGCACAAGGCCCACCAATTGACCTCACATATGACTTTCACCATAAGCTTAAGGTGAAAATATAAATATTAGGTTTAAATAACTACAAAATTCTTATAAATACTACGATGATTAGGTAAATGAATCCATTTAATGATCATATATTCAATATCTTGATTCAAATACCTTTTGAATGGCAAAGACTTTTGCAAGAAACAACCTACAATTTCCATGCAATCCTTAGATGGAAAATTCAGAAGTATTTTGGCTTGAAAGACAAATAGGTAGGCAAAGAATGAAATTCCTTCATTAAAAGTGGAATGTGATTTGATTTATCAGACATAGCAACCTTTCCTTATATTATATGTGACTTGAGATTCCACATATAATTTCCTATAAAATAATTTAGTTGATCTTCTTTCAAAATATATTCAACCAATTCTAAAATAAGGGCCATTGAAATGATTTGATACACTCTGTAACCCGAGATAAAGCATCAATAGCACTATTGTCTTATCTTGGTGATCCACTTTAGCTATTCCTTGGTCAAAACTTATTGCTCTAATAAAAACTTAATTTGATGATAAGTAATGTCCTAACAAATATTGCCACACCACCTTTTGGACTACCAAAACTAAGGCACTATCTCATTTACTATAGACAAAATTTGCCTTACACCTCTCAAATAACACATGGCTACTGGCTAGTGGATGATAATACTCTACCTTGCTATAAGGAATATCCCGATACCTTACCCTTGCGAATTTGTTTCAATTTTGAATAGCAAGTCAACACTGGCTTTAGCAAAATTGAGCAATAATCCTCAAAAGAAACCATCGGCCTCTAGTGACCAACAGAAGTTGTTTTTCATCAAATGTCAAGGGACTTGGCAATCACATGGTAATTCTGCATTAATCTTTTGGAGGTGGTCACTATCTTTGTGTAGGTTTGTTTTAGTCCCTTCGGTTGAGATGATATGCCAAAGATCTTCAACTATATCACACCAAAACTACACCTTTTGTAATAAACATAAAATTAATTTTTAATTTAAACACCATCACTAGGTGGTGGCTAAGATGAGAATGAAAATCTAGATTGTTTACAAAATTTTGTAAACCCAAAACGGCTTAAATATATTTTTTATCCTTAATAAATATTTAATTTTTTATTTTTTTCTCTAATAAATTTTTGTTTTGCGTTGAATTTCTAATAAAATAATAATTTTATTTTGGTCTCTAACACCTTTTTTTAATCTTTAATAAATTAACAAATTTTATATTTTTTTCTCAGATAAAAAATTTATTTTAATTAGTTGAGACTAAAAAAATTATTAATTTATCAGAGAATAAATACAAAATTCTCTAATTTATCAAGGACTAAAACAAAATATTAAGGACAAAAATAAAATTGTTGTTTTATTAGAAATTCAATGCAAAATGAAAATTTATTAGAAAGAAAACACAAAAAATAAATATTTATTAAGAATCAAAAGCAAATTTAAGCAATCCAAAACACATTTCCATAGTGAAAAGATTGTAAAGTCAATCCCTCAAATTTGGAGTGATTTAATGACAACAAACCATTTGGTTAAAATGTAAGTAAGATAAGCCCTTATTTTAAGGTGTTGACTTGAGTTTTTCTTTTATAAGTTAGAAAGGATTGAAATTAAATTCCAGCTAAAATGTAATTTTTGTCTTTGTATTTTTTAATTAAAACATTTTGTCTCTCACTTTTAAAAAATCTACGATTTTAGTCTTTTTATTTTTTAATTGAAATATTTCGTCTCCACTTTTAAAAAATCTATGAGTTTAGTCCCCTTGGTCAATTTCTATGAAGTTTGTAATTTTTTTTAATAAATTAATCTTGTTAACAATTAAATAATTAAAAAAAAATGTCATGTGGATAATAGACAAATAGGTATCCATCAACGTTTAAAATTGACCACAAGAATTAAAATTATAGATTTTTTTAAAAGCGAAAAACAAAATGTCTCAATTAAAAAATAAAAAACTAAAATTATAAACTTTTTAAAAATAAGATATAAAATGTCTCAATTAAAAAATATGGAGACTAAAAGTATGAATTTAAAAAAATAGCATGACTAAAATTATAATGTAGTCTTAAATCTTTGAGTATATCACAACTACTCAAAGTGGGCCTCCTCGAAATTTGGGCCTATTAAGTTTTTTTAGGGAAAAGATTTAAAAGTTATACTAGGATTCCAACACCTTGCTTCACTATCCATGGTCCCTGCCAGAAACAAATCACAAAGTGTCTAAAGTTTTAGAGATACTCTTCTTTATCCACCTTATTTTGGCGGCTTAAACTTAATTTTTATCAATCTATTATCAATTATTAGTATTTCACCAATTCAGTATCCTCATTTTTTCTTTTACAAATATGATTCCAACTATTTTATTTATTGCATCCAATATTTAATGGAAATGTCAACATGACACTTGATTGTATTTACCTGATGTGATATTCTACTACATTATGATGAGTATTTCAATTAAATATTAAATGTCAAATTAATGGATAGACCAAAATTTCTGAATTAAGATAATAAAGAATCAAATTTGCAAAAAAAAATAAAGACCACATATGAAATAACAATAGTAACATAATCAAAAGTATAACTAAGTCTTTTTGTTTGAATTTATGATGAAGATAACCTTAAAAAATATGGTATTAGCTTAAATCTCGAGTTTCTGTAAGCATCATCTCCATGAACAAAGCTATGCAATGAAGGATTGTCTTCCATAGGAGTTTTCGTCATGTAATAGAGTCCAAAGGAATACAAGGAACTTCCAGGCACCTGATTCATGATAAAATCATACATTAAACAATATGTTTCTCAATAACAAGGGTGAATGCAAAAATCAAGATGAGGTTATACTGAATTGGAAGTTGACAACAAAAAAGAATTCTGCCCCCCCATTTTTTGCATATTGTTAAATCAATCCAAAAGCAGAAATGTGAGAATGACAATATTTCAGCAATAATGATTCTTTTTGAGTCTTTTGACATAATCATTAGAAACCATCAACAATGACAGAAAACCATACATAAGTAGCAAAATAAGGATAGAAAATAAACCTGAACTATGCTACCAGGAAGACTGCATATAAAATAGGATAACAATTTTCTTTTTCATAAAAAATCAAATAAATATATATAACAAATTAACAACAATTCATGAATGTTTTTTCTCTGAATCAACAATTTATGACTGTTGTTAACAAAATATTGAAAAACAACTCACGAAAACCGTTTGCCATTAATTTTTGGGACGTTTTTTATTTGTTGTGTTTAAAAATATAAAAGAAAAAATCGTTATATTTGTGAATTAAATACGTTTTTTTTTTCATTACAAGGATAAGTCATAGGTTAAAAATGTTGAATGGTAATTAAAAACATTCATTCTTTTACAACGTCTTCAACATTCATTCTTTTATAAACACATCTCGATGAACACAATTCTTATCGGTTCTCACTTCTTCATATTTAATCAAGCTTATGTAATTATAGTAGTTAAGAATGGAAATTAAGATCACATCAAGAGAAACCATTAAACCATCATTGTCCACTTCTACAGAATGCAAAACCCACAAATTATGTTTGTTTGGTGTGTTTCAACTCAACACCTATTTTCCATTAATCCTTTTTTATCATAATACCACTAACACAAAAGGATTCTCATATGTCTCAACTCAATTGAAGAAATCACTGTCTGAGGCACTAACTATTTTCTACCCTCTTGGAGGTAGAAGAGGTGATTTATTCTCCATTTATTGCAATGATGAAGGTGCAATTTACATGGAAGCCTCAGTGAATATCAACATGGAAGAGTTCCTAAACCCACCAAAATTAGAATTGCTAAACAAATTACTTCCATGTGAGCCTAACAAGTGCCATCCCTACCAAGAAGTCTTGCCCCAATTACTTGTTCAAGTGAACCTTTTCCAATGTGGAGGAATAGCTATTGGAATGTGCAACCTCCACATCCTCTTGGATGCATATTCTTGTAGTGCTTTCTTGAAAACTTGGTTTGCCATTTGCAAAGGGTCAAAGGAAGAAATATCGTCATGGCCAGATTTCATTTCTGCCTCTTCTTTTTTCCCTCCAAGGAACACCATTATGGTGTACGTGCCGGCATGTTAAATATTAACAAAGACTTAAATGTGGAAGCAAATTAAAGTGCACCACAAGAAGATTCTTGTTTGATTCAAAATCCATCAATAAGCTAAAATCCATGTCATCAAGGGATGAAACAAAACCTACAAGATACCAAGCAGTGTCTTCATTCATGTGTAAGCATATGATTTTGGCATGCACAAAGGAATGTTGTGACACAAAAAGACCAATGGTTGCATTGCATGTTGTGGACATGAGGAAAAGGATGGGAGAGCCTTTCTCAAAAGGTGCTATTGGAAACTTGTTATGGCCAGCATTGGTTCTATTGGAGGATGTCAACAAGAACACTGAAATTAGAGATTTAGTTAGGGTTTTAAAAGAAGGATTGGGAAAGCTCACTAAGGAATTGTTCCTAAAGGTGCAAAATGATCCTAGATTTTTGTGGAGTGATGAGTGTGCACAACTAATGCTTGAAGGTATAGCCACTAAAAACCCAATTACCTTTGTGTTCACAAGTTGGGTTAATATGGGATTCAACGAGGTGGATTTTGGAAGGGGAAAGCCTTTGTGGTTGGCTCAAAGAGGAGGTACTAAAGAAACTATCCCAAACACAGTAGTGTTGATGGAAACAAAAGAGGGAATTGAGGCATGGGTCAGAATGGCAGAGAAACATATTGCTTAATCCTAGTGTTTCAAACATATAGCAATTTTAATCAGCAAAATAAAGTAAATGTGAACCCAATATATAAAGAAAGTAGTAGTAAGAATACGCTTCTTTTGTTTCTCTTTCTTTAATTATCCCAAAATGAAAACAAAATATTTTTCATTTGTAATAAAAATAAAGGAGAGAAAGATATTCTACATGTAGTTTATTAATTCGGGTAGTTGCTGTAAATATATGATCAAAATCCCAAACTTTAATTTATATAAATTCAGGAAAATGATTAAAATTACTATACTTATCTATTAAAGATATATATAATTGAATTTGAATGTATTAGAATTGTCTAAGTTGTAGGAATTTTTTCAACCAAAAACTCAGGTCTTTCTTCTCGTGATCACATACTCTAAATTCTAAGATTTCAATAAAATAAAACATATAAAACAATGAATGAGGTGACGTGCATATGGTTGAAGGGAACCATCATGTGTGTGGTTTTGTAGTGTGTTGATTAAATTTATTTATAATTTTAAAACTAAATTTTATCTTTCAAATTGATTGAATTATTGAGCCAACTCGAACCTAATCCACCCCTAAATGCTACCTCCTGATGGTTATTTGTTCAATAATGTTTTTTTAATTGCTTATGATAAGTATATTGTTGCAAAACCAGTGATGATCAAATGGTGTTCTTCGAGATACCTGCCCTTTGTCTCAGCCAGCCAACTAGATCACGCATGGCTTTTCTCATTTTTAAATTTGGATATGGTCATTTTTCTACCTCACACTGTTTTTTATTATTACAAACATTTTTGTTTTGAAAAATAAACCTATTTATAAATTTTTCTTCACTATGTTTTTTAAGGAGAAAAAGTTTGCTTAGTCGCCACTCCTAGAATACTAATTCTTGCCATCTATTCTCTCTCTATAATCATTTGATTAGGTAGTAGAAAAACGAGGAAAAGTAGCTTCTCGAATGATAAATGCTTCTTGTCCATTACTCTCTAACAGACAAAATGTTTTTTCTTTACAATTATATCCTACAAATCTTTATTATAATTATAAAATCTATCAATAATAAATGAATTTTTATAAAAATATTATCTATTAAATTCATATTTTTTTATTAATAATATAAATTATTAGAAAATTCTTAAAAGAAATTTATGGGTGAGACAAAATAGGTGAATTATTATAAATCTTTTAATTTCTATTTTGAGTATATACATATTAAAAAAATTATTAGAAAACTGTAAAATTTTAAAAAATATATATAAAATAGTAAACTAAATTGAGACGACCCAAAATATAATTTTTAGAATGTACTAAATTTAATTTTGAAAATTCAAACATGCTAAAATCAATCTTGTAGGAGAACCAGACCAAGTTGATGGGACTGACAAATGATACAGATATTAATATATGTAAGGTGATGGAGTCAGCAGTAGCGGGTCCCAAACGTTAAACAGCAGAAGCGGCAAGGTGTTTGGGGTAGGGGTGGGAATAGGCCAGATCGGCCTACAGGGGCCTACGACCTGGTCTACATAAAGCCTGGCCTAGATTGACCTATTTAATTAAAAGGTTAGGCTCATACTTTTTTAAAAAGCCTATTTAATTAAATAGCTCAGGTTTAGGCTTATTAAAAAGCCTTATAAGCTTGATAGACAGGCCTATATATATATATATATTTATATTATTTTTTGGATATAATTAATATTTTTTTTAAACTAGCAGATTCCATTCTTATCATTAAGTAAAACCTTAATTACAAGGTGTATCCTATTATCATATTACGTTCCTATACAAATCATATTTTATCATATCCAATTACGTTCTTATACAAAAATTATATCCTATCATATTTACGTTCCTATGCAAAAATCATATCATTTTTCTATCAGGTTTCCTTTTTTTTAATTCTCTTATTACATTCCTAAAATAAAAGATTTATTGTAAAAAGACTTTTAAAAAGACTACCAGGCCAGGTCAGGCTTTTAAAAAGGTCAGGCCGAGCCAAAATAAAAACATATAAGCCAGACTCAAACCTCAAAGATTCATCGTAGGCTAGGCTCAGGTCTTTCAAAGCCTGGCCTGACCTATTCCCACCCGTAGTTTGGGGCCACAACTTTGCTTGTGTTGGGTCGGCAGTTTCGCATATGCTCAGTCAGCCACCTTTCCGTTGAAAGTTTCTAAAGTGCACACTATTCATTTCCCTTTTTAATATACATTCTAGATAACGTAAACTAATAGCATGATTAGCATTTCTCGCAGAAAATATACATTAATTTATCTGTTTTCTAATTTTGCAAGAACTAGTTCAAAATTATTGTTTTTAAACTTAATAGTTTTACCTCTCCTTGTAATTATAAATTGCATTTGGTAATTTTTTTAATCTGTAAAAATATATAAAAAATATAATAACTCAAGTCATTTTGATCAATCAATTAAATTAAATTTTCTTATTACTTAATAAGTATCAATCCCGATAAGTTGTACATATATATACATGAAGATACTTCCTCCATTTTAGTTTATACAACGTTTAAGGTTATGACGCAGGTATTAAAAAAAATAATTAATTTTTCGAATTTCATAAAAAATATTATACAACTTTCTAATATATCTTTTATCTCTCTAATAACTTCTCATATTACCGTATAATATTCTCATTAAGTGTAACGAGTTTTCATAATAAATACTCATGTTGCACCCTTTCATCTTCAACACTTTAATTAGCAAGTAAATATTACTGCTTGAAGAATAAAAAGTGGTTTTGAATAGAGAAAGAAATGGACTGGGAGAGACAAATTCCAAGAATTGAGAACAATATTATTAATGCATGGAGTAGTATTAATTATGGGTAATTTTGAAAAAAAAACACTTAATGCAACGTTGATTTTGTAAAATGCCATATAATTTGGAACAAATTTTTTTCTTTAAAACGTCGTATAAACCGGAAAAGAAGGAGTATATAATATAATTAATTATAATATCATATATATTGATTAAATATAATCCTTTGTTTTCAACTTTTTCATATTACTGTAACAAAAAATGATAGGAAAAGTTAATACACAAAAATTAATTATAAAAAATTTAATATCTAAAAATATATACTGAAAATTATTATTTTGAATGCTTGTAACACATTTAGCCTATGAAATATTTTAAGAGTAGTAAATTTAAATATTTATTTTCTTCTTTTATAAATACTAAAACATTTATGCAAACAGACTTTAATATCCTTGATCGAGTTAATTAGTGTAGATTTGATGCAACATTTGATATCGTGTTATATATATATATATATATATATAAAATAATAAGAACAATTTATTTGTCGACAAATTAACTTTTATCGAAAAACTCATCTCAGTTTCTTTCACAACATGAATAAAAAACACACATTTAATTTAATTCAAATTAACCATTCAAAACTAATTAAAACTGACTCACTATCGTTAAGGAGTCATGTGAATAGTCCCACTTACGAGTATTAAGATCCACTTTAAAGAGAAGTTTTCTTATACCATAATAAAAGCCACGTTAAACATCCAATTTCCCTTGAACCCAAAAGAAAGCCACGTTAAACTCTAATGTCTTGAAACTTTTCAAACTGTTTCTACTCAACTGTGCAGAGCACATCACTTTGCTTTTCCAAACCAGCTTGCTTTCCCACGTTTGTCATAACTTCTACTCTAAATTGACTCATACAGAACTTTAACTTAAATTTACCAAAGTATTTAATAGTTTCTAGAGAGAACAAAATGACAAAACAACAATAAGAAAAGAAAAAATCAAAAACAAAGATACAAATGAATGAATGGAAGGGAGTGGTAGGGAGGTGGTGGTGTAGTAAAAGTGAGGTCAAGGTCGGCCAAAGCGAGACTCAAACCAAAAGGTTTATTGCTATTAATATTTGGCTCTGTTTTTCAGTGTCAAATTGCATTATTGCAATAATCAAATGCACTAACCACACTCCATCACCCCCATATATACCCCTTCTCCTCTCACACTAATTAACACACTCATCAAAAAACCCTTCTTTCTTTCAGGTTCATTACTTGATCAGTGTCAAAAGGGTAGTTGCAAATTGCAATGGCTAAGCATGATGTTGAGGGTGGTTCCTTCTCAGCAAAGGACTACCATGATCCTCCTCCAGCACCTTTGATTGATGCTGAGGAACTCACACAGTGGTCCTTCTACAGGGCTTTGATTGCTGAATTCATTGCCACATTACTTTTCCTTTACATCACAGTGCTCACTGTGATTGGTTACAAGAGCCAGAGTGATGTCAAGGCCGGGGGTGATGTGTGTGGTGGAGTTGGCATTCTTGGCATTGCTTGGGCCTTTGGTGGCATGATCTTCATCCTTGTTTACTGCACTGCTGGAATCTCCGGTGTGTTATCACTTTTCAATCTCATAGACACCCTTTTAATTTGCTTGCGTGGACTTCAATCTCTTTTGTTGGATTGGCTTGGTTTCCTTTCTATATTCTGATTTCTTAGCATCCAAAGAGGGAAAGTTGCTTTCTTAGAACTCTAATTTAAGGTTTTAAATTGCGGTCGCGCTGTTATGGTTTCGTGGCAGTCCTTGATGTTGCGGGAAATTGCAGACAAATATGACCAATGTGGCAATGTGGTTGCAATTGACCAAAATTATGGTCGCAGACTGTTCTTAAAATCTTAGATTGTTGTAGAAATATCAAGCATACCCCCATTTAGGCAATTAGCATTCTCGGTTTGGTTTTGAGTGCTTATGAAATGATATAATGGTGTTCGTCAAATTTAACTGGCCTTTCATGTTTAATAATTCCCCTTTTCTCTCAAGTTTCTAAGCCTCCAAACTGAGGAAGCTGGTGCATTTGTGCTTCTTTTCTTGGTTGGAAGTAAACAAATATCCATGGCTTGATTTGTTTGCAAATTTTGGTTTCCTATTCTGAAAACTGTAATTTTTCTATCCAATGTAGGGGGTCACATAAACCCAGCAGTGACATTTGGGCTCTTCTTGGCTCGCAAGGTATCTTTGATTAGAGCCATAATGTACATGGTGGCTCAATGCTTGGGAGCCATGTGTGGAGTTGGGTTGGTTAAGGCATTCCAAAAGGCATACTACAACAGGTATGGTGGTGGTGCCAATGAACTCAGTGAAGGGTACAGCACAGGTGTTGGATTGGGTGCTGAGATTATTGGAACCTTCGTTTTGGTCTACACTGTCTTCTCTGCAACTGACCCAAAGAGGAATGCTAGAGATTCTCATGTGCCGGTATGAATTCAATCATTCATTGCATTGTAGTTCTGTTTGTGCTTCTTTTGAAAAAATACATTGTTGCATTAACTGTAGAGGAAAATGTATATCATATTATATTGTCGTATACCCTGCTTTTATGCAAGCATGGATTCACTATCAGGACTTTCAGGTTTTAAATAGGAGATTAAGTTCCTTTAAATCAGTTTAGACTGGTTATAGGTAAATTAAAAAAGTTGAGTGGCAGTGACTTAGCTATTATCAGACATCTCAACTTCAAGCATCTAGCTTTGCCTTCTAAATGAAATTAAGAAGCTTTGATGAATTTTCTTTGTTTTCATGTATAATTAGTTGTGGTTCTTGTTTCTTGAAATGAGTGTCAGTATATGGATTCACAGTTCAATCAATTGGATGTTTTTAATTCATTGAACTTCACAATTATTTTTAAAAATTCCACTCCATTTCCAGAACTTGCACATGCTGCCACTCAATAATTTTCCTGTTTGAAATGATAAAGTTTACAGCCTATGCTATCATGCAGTTTCCATTTTCATAAAAAGTTTTGGCACATTCAACATATATATGTTTATTATTAATAATAATAATAGTTATAAAAGCTTTATTTTTAATATTCATTTCATAATAATGTGAACTGGTTCATCCTTCTTTTCACTTGGATTTCCTTTTGATATTGGAATCTAAATCCTTCTTGTCACTACTTTATCTAGAGACTTCATCCGCAATTAAATATTGCATAGATAAGGCAGCTTGCAATGTAGATGAAACTTTCCACTTTTCATGCTGGTCTTTCCTTTCTTTCTAATACTTGTTTGATTGTCTTATCCTCAATACAAGAAAGTGGGTAACCTTTTCCTGTGGGCATATTTCATGTCTTAGTAGTGAACCTATCTCTTTCTTTCATCAAAATTACCAAGTACATGATGGTTTTTATTGAAGTGAAATGTTGTTACCATATGCTTGAGTAATATGGGCCTATTAATTACCATATCTAATTGCAGTTGCATTGGCCACAATGATTGCAATAAGGAATTATAAGGTTGGTTTGGTGATAAAAGAAGAAGGGAGGGAGAGAAAGGTTGTGCATTCGATTCTTCCCACTAACAAAAAACTAACAATTAACAACTAATAATTGCCGATAAAAAAACCAATGATTGCAATAAAACTGCAACCATGTCTGCTATTTAAAATGTTAATGATTAATTTAGATTCATATGTTTTGCTTAACTTCTTATCTACATTTTTTGTTTTAATTCTGCCACAAGTTTCTTATTATGGTTTTGTTATGCGTTTGAAGGTTCTGGCTCCACTTCCAATTGGTTTTGCTGTGTTCATGGTTCACTTGGCAACCATCCCAGTCACTGGCACTGGTATTAACCCTGCTAGGAGTTTTGGAGCCGCTGTGATGTACAACCAAAAGAAGGCTTGGGATGACCAAGTGAGTATCTGTCGTCTGAATTTAATAACATGCAAGTTTTATACTATAATCAAATTTATAATTTGCCATGTAAAGTAACAAAGGATAAAATAGATGGCACTTTTGGCTGATATGTTTTTGTTTCTTATGCTTGTTCAGTGGATCTTTTGGGTTGGACCGTTTATTGGAGCAGCCATTGCAGCCTTCTACCACCAATTCATCTTGAGAGCAAGTGCTGCTAAGGCTGTTGGATCATTCAGGAGCAACCCCACTATTTGAGTCAATTTCCTCTTCATGGGGGGATAGTGGAAATGGAAAAAAAATCATGGGAAGTGTTTGTGCTTTGATCCTCTGTAGATTGAAGGTTCTTTAAGACAATGAAGCCTTTAGTAAATAGTAAAAACCCTTTAGTATTTGCAAGCACTTTCCTATGTATTTCCTTGTTAGAATTAAGCTTTTTCTTGAGATATTGGAAGTAAAATCTATTAGATGTCTTGTTTTAATATTTTGTGATGTGTAATAAGTTCGACATGTTGTTGGTGAACTAGTTTGGTAACCCATATTTTGAGGGATGCTAGGCCAATGTCACACTTTTTGCTTGTGATATTGTATTTTCACCAAAAACAAGTCACTGTATGTATGTTTGGAAAATTAAGAACGAAAATACACTTTCATTCCACCATAGAAGCTTCGTGTTCTGTTTTTTTCTCTCTTCTTTTGTTTTTATTTTCCTACATGGTATCCAGATTTAAGAGCTTGATCTTTAAGGGTATTTGAGGGTGAGAAATCAGCTAGAATAACTTATCGAAACCAGAAAAAAGAAAGAAAAAAAACCACAAACAGTAGCAACTCCTTGCTTCCACCTCCATTATTTGTAAGAGAAAATTATGATTCGTGGGCTGCAAAAATGAGAACTTGTATGAGAGCTCAAAGTCTGGAAATTGGTGGAAAATTAAAGCAATTTAGCTCCTTTACTAAAGAACCCAACAATGGTTTAAAAATTGGAGCCTACAAGGTATGTTTTAGTTGCTGAAATTGGATGAGTTAAAGATGATAGAGGAAAATAATTTGGCAACTTGTCGATAGACCAAGCCATAAAAAGGCGATTGGTGGGTTTTAATAACTAATCTCAATCCTGATGGTTCTATAAACAAACTTAAGGTCAGATCAGTGATAAAAGATTATTCTCAACATGGTATTAATTTTTTGCTCAAATAATTTAGGCCATTTTATTTTACTATTTAAATTATTATTTTATTTTAGTATCTTACATTTTTTATATTCGATTTTAATATTTATCGTTAGTAAGAATCTGTTAAGTGATTTAAAGTAGATGATATTACACTTTGTTAATGTGTCACCTTACTATTAAGTGATTTATAATTAATAATTTGATATTTCATTAGTATATTACATCATCGTTTAATAATAAATTAAATCAAAAATAAATTTCATGACATATCTCTAACGAAAAATAATATAAATATAGACACAAATCAGTTAAATTTGGTGCAATTTACTACATCATAATCTTGGATGAAAAATTACATGATTCTTTTATATATTCCAAGTTAATGTTTTGAACGATAAAAGAATTTAATTAGATATTTTCCGATTGCAATACAGCCTAAAGGGAGAGTAGGCCCAAGAGGGTGCAGAAGACACCAGCATATCCCTTGCCCGATAGTACTATCACAATTATAACAAACTAGCATGTTTCCACTATTATGTTATTTGCAATTCTATTATCATTGTTATCTTTTTCTATTATGGGTCATGAGTGTCAAACCTGATCCATTATATGATCACTGTAAATATACCATGGAAAGGAAATAAGAAACAGAGAAGAATTATCAAATATAGGTTAGTGTAGTTAGTTAGTCCTATATTCCTAACAATTTGGTTCAACTTGCTTCTAACATGTTGGAAGCATGACTGATCCCCACCTTTGTACGTGACATTCTATCTGTCCAGCCATCCACCACCACCCATATTTGCACTTATTATACTCCCCACAGGTCTCGTTCCTTCCGTTTCACCACCCTTCGCCTTTTTCCCTGTCGGAACCTCTGTCTTCGACCATACCCACTCACATTAGTCATGAAACCACCATGGACTGCCTTGAAGAGGCACTGTCCCACCTCACCCAAACCATTTGCACCAATTCGATTTTCATCGAATCCCTGTAATTTGATAACTACCCAATCCGAGTTCATAGACACTTCTATATATCGTGACAAGAAATCTATGTAGTGCCATCTATATAATTAACATATACAAAAATAATAAATGTAAGTTAATTATTCACTTAATTATTTTAGCTTTAGGTATTCTTTGATGGTTGATCAAGTGCACTCTTCATTTTATTAATTCACTTCTCTTTGAATTTTCAACACAAAAAGATGGTAGTAATTCTCAATCTTAGCGAAAAGCCCCACATACAAGAAACAAAAAAAGAAATTAAACAATCTCATTCATATGTTGCCACTTTGCTAGGGACAAAACGATACAAACTGTGTGATGGCATAATAAAACGTGCTAACAGTAAAAAGGTGGCATGGAAAAGGTGATGAAAATGAAATGTGAAATCAAAAAGTGAACACAGTTCTTAAAATTATGACAATCAAAAAGTGAATAAGAATTGGGTCGACACCACAATAGTCACACAAGTGAAAGTGAAACAAGTAACGATGAATAAGTTGCTTTGTAGGATTTGAATCCAAGACAATTTTGGTTAAATTAAAATAATTCAATGTGAGTTGATTCACATATTTGATGGTTGATGATGATCACTTTAAATTTTGATGAACATTTTTTGAATCTATAGCCTATGCGTGGGGACGTGGGGCACCCATCATTTTTACTGGTACACCTAGTAATTTTCTAAAATACCATTGGGTATTTTTTGTTATAAATAGCCGATTAGCTTCTTTATTTTTGCAATGCTTTTTTTTTCATAAAACCACACTTCTTTAGTGTAACTTGCTTCTGTTAGTATCTTTTTGTGAGTGTTTGTTGTCGTCGATGGTATACGTGCGTTGTTTACAGATGTATGGTGAAGTTCGGTTGTTTTTCATCATTGGAGAAGAAGAGGTACATATTAAAAAAAATTCAAAACGGAATGACAATTCATATGTTTTGAATTTTTTTTAAAAAAATAAATTTTTAGAATTTTTTTATACATTTAATTTATTTACAAAATTTGATAATTAAACAAATTTGATATTTAATTGAATGTTGAATTTAGATGTTTATTACAGTAATTAATAGTTAAACAAATTTGATATTTAATTGAATGATATATTTGTATATTTATTACAATGATTGAAAACTAAATAAATATAATATTTAATTGAATGATGTATTTAAATATTTATTACAACAATTGATAATTAAATAAATTTTGTATTTTTTTACATATGTAAATTTTTATTAAATTTATTATTTTTATTTACAATTTATATATATTAACAAATTAATTATTAAATACGTTAAAATTTTTAGTGTTATATTTAATGATATTAATTATTTTATATTATAATTAATCTATTCAGATAGAATGTTGTGCTAAAAATATGAAAGTTACAAATTCGATTCACGCTTGAATCATTAATTAATCGTATTGACTTACGAAAAAACTGAAATTTGGCATGTTATGCGGGTATACTAATAAAAATGTTAGCAGTTCCCGTGGAGACGTTACAGTGTGAAGTCGGTCAGTCAGTAGTTATGTGGCGTTCTATGATTCAGTGTGAAACAGTTGACGGCACCGCCACTTCGTTGTGATTAAAGTGTTGCTTCCACAAAACTTGTGGCCAATTAAATTTATTCTTAAGAATGTAATTTTGGTTTGAGATTAATTTCAAAAGTATAAAAGTTTGTGCTAAATATGTTTTAGGTCTTTGTTGAGTAAGAAAATTTAATATTGAAAGTCGACTCGATATATTTTTTATTTATAGGAAAGCCTTATAAGCAGGACAGCGTAAAGAAAATGAAGATAGTTTGAGTGGAAAAGTGGTTTTTGTTGATAGACATCTAAGAGTAGCTTTGAAGAATTAACAATCTGTTTTCGATTGTTGAAAGGGTATTTATTGATGGATGTATGTTCAAAGGGTTATCTGGTAAAGTGAGATTGGTAAATTGAATTGACGAATAGAAACAATTATGATTTGATAATAAAGCAAGGGATACGTGTCAAGCTCTCGACAAAGCGGTTATTTCTTGAAAGACACATGCTTTAAGCATTTTATTTTTCTGTTATTTTTAGCTTACTATAAATAAGCAACTCTTGGTCATTTTTATTCCTACTAAACGCACATTTACCTCCTGTAGCGGGTAAAATTAATGGTTGATCGGTGTAGATGCCGCCGTAGGCAAGGTTAACATCTTATCAAGTTAAGAAAAACATTTTGGTAATTTTTCTCTTGTTTCAAAAATAATAAAATTTGTTTTAAATAATAAATTTTTCTGTATATAAATAAAATATTTTTAAAATTTTGAATAATAAAGTTTTAAAAATATACGTAGTAAAGGTATTTTTATTAAAAAAGGATTTCTAAAAAATAAAATATAATATAGTTAAACAATTTCTATTAAAACAAAATATAAAATCTTTAATTTTCAAAAATATGTGTAAATCTCTTCCAAAATTTTTATAACCAAATAACTATATTTTTGATCATTTTTTAAAATCATAATAACCATAATTTATGGTTAAGAAGAATTATATCTTCCAATCTTGTCTTATCAAAAGCCCCACACAAACCTAAAAATATACTCTATAATGATTTCCTTTAAATTAAAAAATGCTACCTGATAAACTTAATTATTGTGTTTTTGAATTACCATAATTAAGATTTTCAACTCTCTAATTAACCTTTAAGCGATTATAAGATTGATTTTTAGTTCGAGAGTTAATTCAAAATGTAATCCCACTTTTCTCTCTAAAAATTTTGAATTCAATTTTTTGTCCACAAACTCAACATATATTATTAAACTTGATTATCGTTTGTTGAATACTGGCCTTTTATTACTTATGCTTAGAATATTAATTGTTGGCAAGCTAATCATTCATTCCTAAACCAATGATGAAATGGTGCACTTTGTCTCAGCCACCCCCACCCATGACTTTCTTCACTCTAAATATGGATATTGTCATTTCTGAACCACCAACTTATTTTTTATTATTATAATTTCTCTTTTCTTAAAATAAACTTTTTATGAATTTTTCTTCGCACTGTTTTTTAAGAAGAAAAAGTTTGCTTAGTCGGCACTCCTAAGGCTAAAATGCTCATCCTTGCAATATATTCTCTCTTTCTATAATCATTAAAGAAGAAAAACCAGGAAAAGGAGCTTCTCGATTGAGAAATGCTTCTTTGTCCGTTACTCTCTAGCAGACAAACTATTGTTTTTACGTATATTGTATAACTATTTTTGTAGTTATAAAATCCATATATAAAAATATGAATAGAACAAATAATAAAAAATAAAATATATTGTAAAACAATATATCAGTAATATAATATGTTCTCACACAGTACAAAGACTTATTAGGATCACTAATAGTATAATGAGTAATTTTTCTAGAGTTGGATAAAATTATTCCGAGTAATTTATTCTAAATATTTAATTTAATGTAACTACATACATAAAATTTAAACTTAAAATCATTATAAGATAACCAAGTGAATAAATATAAAATATTAATAAGCTGAAGTTATAAGGGTTAATTATTAAGCTATTATCCGAATTCAATTCTTACGAAAATAATTATTGATCAAATTTTATTTATCTTTCCATTCAATTTTAAATTTTCATAATCTCTTCCCTTAATGAAATAAATGATTAAAACAAAATAAACTATTATTAAATATTTAGTTTAAACATCATTGTCATTATAAAATAAAGTACCAAATATAGAATGAATGCTTAAAAAAGAAAAACATAGGTTAAATCTCTTAAATAAATCTAAGTAAATATTGGGATATGTTTTTGATGATTTTCATTATTATATAAATTCACGTCAATTGGCCAAAAATAACGCGGAAAAAATATTTAACAAAAAAAAATGTGTAAAGAGGCGTTTTAAGGTGTGAAGAAAGATTCTTAGATATATAGACTAAAAAAATATCACATTTATTTGTTGTTTACAAGTTTTGTAAAAACATTTTAAGAAATATAAAATAGGCAAATTTAGATGAAGTTTTGTATTTTCTGAAGGAAAAAACATATTATCTACAATAACTATTCATTCTCGCATTTTTTCATCACATTTATTTTTAAATTTTTTAAAATTAAATTGTAACATTTGATTCTTAATTTTATAAATGGATGATTTTAATTTCATGATAATAGTTATGATTATTAGAGATGTTAAATTAATTATAAATTAAATAAAATTATTAATTATTAAAAAATTAACAAAAGACTAACAAAAGAGATACAAGAGACGGAGAAAAAAAGGAAAAACACAATTGTAGTGAATTAAAATTAATAGTTTTTTATTAAATTTTTAATAATTAATAGTTTTAATTAATTTATAATTAACTTAATTGATCAAAATTAATTTTTAATAATATATCAGCAGAATCAAAATTATTAATCTATAAAATTAAAAGACTAAATATTATAATTAAAATCTAAAGGATGAAAATAAATTTAAAAAATTAGAAAAATGAAAATTATAATTTATTTTTTAAATTAAATAATTTTTTCCCTTAAAATTCTTAATGATAATCATACTTATCAAACATAATGTTACTAAAAATATAATTGTAATATTGTAAAGCTTAAAAGAAGAAACGCCTGACAAGTTAAACAGGGGAACCGCCAAGGCATTTGGGGCCACAACTTTTTGGCCGCCTGCTTGTGTGTGTTGGCAGTGTTCTCAGCCACGTTTTCGGATTCGTCTACTTTTAAGTTCATAAAATAATATGCACACTATTCATTTCCATTTTAAAATATAAATCATGGATAACGTAAACCAATAGCACCATTAACAATTGCTCGCAAAAAGTATACATACTTTTGCAAATATATATTACAATTCTTCTGTCAAAAAATAAAAAAAATTACAATTCTACCATACCGATAATTGTATGTCATATTGATTGATTATATAAGCTATTAATTAACACACACAATGAAAAGCCTATGACAGGATGCATATTCATCACTTTTGTCCGGTGACAGAATCCAATTTCGTAGTGAGAATAAATAAGCAACTATTTGTTTTGAGTAAATATTCTTTATTTTTATTTCAATTTTTTAGATTTGAAAAGTATATTTGGTTTGAGAATATATTTTCATTTTTTAGAAAATAAAATATTAAAATATAATTTAATCATTTTCAATAAATATTCATAAAGTAATATTTTTTAATAGTAACAAAAAAGAAGAAGACTCAACAAAGTCCAAATCAAATATGTTTTGAGCGAACCATCGCGGAGCGATTAGAAAATCTTGCCTATAGCGAGTAGATCTTTTTTGGGTGAGGCAAATATTTTTTAGGTTAAATTATAATTTTAAATTCACAATTTTAATTTTAAATTAAAATATTTAATTTTCTTGTTTTTATAATAAAATATTTTAATTTTTTAATATAAATTAAATTCATGATCTTTTATTCATAAAGAATATAATAAATTATTAAAATACATGTTTATTTAATTAATTATATTAATATTATTTTTTAGTATCATTAGTTAAGAGTTATTAATTTTTTTAAAATTATCAAAATTTATAAATTAAAAAATATTTAATATATAATTTTTTTTAATTTATAAATTTTGATAATTTTTTTTTAAAAATATAACTCTTGAGTAATGTTACATAAAAAATAATGCTAATATAGTTAATTAAACAAAAAAAATATCTTAATAATTTATTATTTTATTTATGAATAAAGTATTATGAGTTTAATTTCTATTAATAAATATTTTATTTTTTTAGTTTATTTATTCTTTTTTCACATAAATATCATAAGATAATTAAATGTCTTGATTTAAAAATAAAAAAACCAAAATAATGAATTTAAAATTACAAAAATAATAAAATTAAAATTTAACCAGCTTCTTAATTTGTCATTTCAAATGTGAATTAGACATCAAATTTGTTATCTTATAATCCAAATCAAGTATGTATACGTAGGTAGTAGGAAGCATATATTTAATATATAGAGAAATAAAGTAAGCATATTAAATGAGTGTTTTTTATTGTGAAAAATGAAAACTATAATTATAAACAATTACATCTTATTTGAAGTCAAAATTAAAAGAAAAAATGTATATGACTTTTTAAAGTGATTATACGACTACCAAATAATTTTTAATCTTAACTTTCATAGAAGTATAACTAAGATTTAAAAATTTTACATTCTTAAAATGAGATTTGTTATCACTTGATATAACTCATTTTGTAAGTATAAATTTTAGGAAATATATGCATATAATATATAGTCCAACTAGCTTATAAACTATTAAAGTGTTTTATCACATATACACACATTTTGCCATTTTTTTGTTTTCTTATAAATTCAACTACTTAACTGATTTAACCTGTCCTTAGTCTTGTAAAACATGTTTAGTTTAACGTTTAACACTGTTTAATCCAAGTTAAGCGGAAGCAATAAATTATAACTTCATATTATTATTTTTTATACATATTTTGACGTGAAAAATATCTTTGAACACGTCCAAAATATGCAATCAAACACTCTTAATTATTTAGTTCAAATTATAGAGCTTCAAAATTAATTAAAACTGACTCACTTTAAAGGGTCTTGTGAAAAGTCCTACTTAAGACTTAAGTGTATTAAGATCCACTTTAACGAGAATTTTGCTTATATACCTTAAAAAAAAGTCACGTTAAAATTCAATTTCCCTTGGACCGGGAAAAAAAACCGCTAATGTCTTGAAACTTTTCAAACGGTTTCTACGCAACTGTGTACTGTAGAGCACAGCATATCACTTTGTTTTTTCTAAAGCAGCTTGCTTTCCCACGTCTGTGATGATTTCTACCCCAAATTGACTCATAGAGAACTTTAAATTAAATTTAAAGGATGACTCTTTTAATTATCATATATCTCTTCAAGTTAATTTTTTTATCCATAAAAATTAAAACAATAACAAAAAATTTATAGTATTCATACACCTTATTCAATCAATTCAATTAGAACATTTTTTATATTCAAACATAAATTGAAATATATAAATATAAATAATCTATAAATTATATTATGAATAAAATATTAAATAATTGTATCTATTTGGAATGTCCATTTCACTAGTTTTCTATTTTTAAAAATTAGAAAAGCAAATATCATTTTAATGTAAGCTCAAGATTTGAGATAACTTACCAAAATAACGGATAACTTATAAATAAAAGAGATATATTATTCTTACAACAAATTTTTACAATACTTTTTTATATAAAAAAATTCTATTTTTGTACTACATGATATAATTTATCTTATCTAGTTTTCTTCCATCGAGTAAAAAAGAAATGATCTTATCTAATACTTTTCTCTCTTCTCTATCATGTTCTAATATACAAAAATAATGAGCAGATATATTTTCCCTATATAAAATAAATAATCACACTATGAATAATGAATCGAATCATCCAACTCAACATTTCTTGTTCTTTAATCCGATTATTTCGTTAGTTAGACAATGATTATTGTAATTAGACAATGATTTAGTTCTTTTTTACTGTAATTAGAATTTTTTTTGGTACTGAAGAAAAAAACGATTTGTTCTGTCTCACAAATAAAATAAAATAGAAACTTGAAGTAAAAAAATTAATGTCTAACTTGGTAAACTTAGAAGTGAAGAAGAAAACTGATCCCTTGAAACTAAGGGAAGTAGACAAAAACCAAGCCAAGTAAGATAGATTCATTCTTTCTAGATAGAACAAAATGACAAAACAAACAAAGATACAAATGTATTTAAGGGAGTGGTAGGGAGGTGGTGGTGTAGTAAAAGTGAGGTCAAGGTCGGTGAAAGCGAGACTCAAACCAAAAAGTTTATTGCTATTAATATATGGCTTTGTTTTCCAGTGTCAAATTGCATTATTACAATAATCAAATGCACTAACCACACTCCATCACCCCCATATATACCCCTTCTCCTCTCACACTAATTAACACACTCATCAAAAAACCCTTCTTTCTTTCAGGTTCATTACTTGATCAGTGTCAAAAGGGTAGTTGCAAATTGCAATGGCTAAGCATGATGTTGAGGGTGGTTCCTTCTCAGCAAAGGACTACCATGATCCTCCTCCAGCACCTTTGATTGATGCTGAGGAACTCACACAGTGGTCCTTCTACAGGGCTTTGATTGCTGAATTCATTGCCACATTACTTTTCCTTTACATCACAGTGCTCACTGTGATTGGTTACAAGAGCCAGAGTGATGTCAAGGCCGGGGGTGATGTGTGTGGTGGAGTTGGCATTCTTGGCATTGCTTGGGCCTTTGGTGGCATGATCTTCATCCTTGTTTACTGCACTGCTGGAATCTCCGGTGTGTTATCACTTTTCAATCTCATAGACACCCTTTTAATTTGCTTGCGTGGACTTCAATCTCTTTTGTTGGATTGGCTTGGTTTCCTTTCTATATTCTGATTTCTTAGCATCCAAAGAGGGAAAGTTGCTTTCTTAGAACTCTAATTTAAGGTTTTAAATTGCAGTCGCGCTGTTATGGTTTCATCGCAATGCCGGAAATTGCAGACAAATATGGCCAATGTGGCAATGTGGTTGCAATTGACCAAAATTATGGTCGCAGACTGTTTTTTAAAATCATAGATTGTTGTAGAAATATCAAGCATACCCCCATTTAGACAATTAGCATTCTCGGTTTGGTTTTGAGTGCTTATGAAATGATATAATGGTGTTCGTCAAATTTAACTGGCCTTTCATGTTTAATAATTCCCCTTTTCTCTCAAGTTTCTAAGCCTCCAAACTGAGGAAGCTGGTGCATTTGTGCTTCTTTTCTTGGTTGGAAGTAAACAAATATCCATGGCTTGATTTGTTTGCAAATTTTGGTTTCCTATTCTGAAAACTGTAATTTTTCTATCCAATGTAGGGGGTCACATAAACCCAGCAGTGACATTTGGGCTCTTCTTGGCTCGCAAGGTATCTTTGATTAGAGCCATAATGTACATGGTGGCTCAATGCTTGGGAGCCATATGTGGAGTTGGGTTGGTTAAGGCATTCCAAAAGGCATACTACAACAGGTATGGTGGTGGAGCCAATGAACTCAGTGAAGGGTACAGCACAGGTGTTGGATTGGGTGCTGAGATTATTGGAACCTTCGTTTTGGTCTACACTGTCTTCTCTGCAACTGACCCCAAGAGGAATGCTAGAGATTCTCATGTGCCGGTATGAACTCAATCATTTTTATAGCCTTCTTTTGAAAAATACATCGTTACATTAACTGTAGAGGAAAATGTTGCTTGCATAAGTTGTGCTGAAAGCAATGATTATATGGAATTGTACATACTAAGTTCATATTGTATTGCCTTCGAAAAGAAAAGTTCATATTGTATTGCCATATATGATGCCTAGGAGTGAATCCATGCTTGCTTAAAAGCAGGGTAGGTCTTTCAGGTTTTCAATAGAAGATTGAGTTCCTTGAGATTATATTAGACTAGTTATTGATAAAGAAAAAAGTTGAGTGGAAGTGACTTAACTATAGTCAGATATCTAATCTTCATGCATCTACCTATGCTTTCTAAATGAAATTAGCTAGAGTGGGATTAATGTAATTAAGAAGCTGTACGTGCTTCCACTCAATATTTTTTTTTTGTTTGAAATGATAAAGTTTACAGCCTATGATAATATGAAGTTTCCATTTTCATAAAAAATTTGGCACAGTCAACATATATGCATGTTATTATTATTAATAATAATAGTTATAGAAGCTTTATTTTTAATAATCATTTCAAAATGAAGTGAACTAGTCCATCCTTCATGAACAGTTGAAGATCTTAGTCAGTTGGATTTCCTTTTGATGTTTGAATCTAAATCCTTCTTTTCACTACTTTATCTAGAGACTTCATTTGCAATAATATTGAGTAGATCAGGCTGCATTCAACGTAGATGAAAATTTTCACTTTTCTTGCTTGGCTTTCCTTTTTGTCCACTACTTGTTTGATTGTCTTGTCCTCAAAACAAGAAAGTGAGTAAACTTTTCCTGTGGGCATTTTTCATTTCTTAATGGTTACATTACATTTTTCATTCATCTAGGCATCCTATAGTGGTGAGCCTATCACTTTCTTTCACCAAAATTACCAAGTACATATTTTTTTTTTATTGAAGTGACTTGTTACCATATGCTTGAGAAATATGGGACCATTAGGCCAATTACCATATATGACTCTGTGGTGGTATTTGATTTTCACAGCCTTATCACACCAATCTCATCTAATTTAGTTTTCCTCTGCATCTTTTTGCCTTAGAAGCAAAATGTATCTTTGTTGATATGGAACTTTAAGGCCTAAAATAAAGTGTTCAGAACAGCGTCATTCATGCTAAATGCCATTTTCTCCAAGCTGGCAAATCTCGTGAGAGTTTCCAGCATCTTCCTTATTTATCATTATCAGCTTTAGGTTCCTCCAAACACTCTCTCAAATTCCCCAAATCAATAAAGAAAGGAAACCATGCCCCTCACATGGGGCATGCCCCATCTGCCCCTAGTGCTTACTGTTTTTCAATTCCATTTTTTTTTTGCCTTTAATAATAATTAACAAGGTTTTCAAAATGGTCAGCAACGGCAATTTTGGCCGTAATGTTTAGGTTTTTGGAGATTTTGTGATCATGATTGCATTTGCGTTGGCCACAATTTCCTGTAACATGAAGAATCACGACAAAACTACAACTGCAGTTACAATTTAAAATGTTGATGATTAATTCTGATTTGAATGTTTGGAATAAATTCGTATCCACAATTATTGTTTTAATTCAACCACATGACATGAGTTTCTTATTGTGCTTTTGTTCTGTACTTGAAGGTTTTGGCACCACTTCCAATTGGCTTTGCTGTGTTCATGGTTCACTTGGCAACCATCCCAGTAACAGGCACTGGCATTAACCCTGCTAGGAGCCTAGGAGCTGCTGTCATGTACAACCAACAGAAGGCCTGGGATGACCATGTGAGTTAACTGTTTTGTGTTTTCTATATTCAACAACTTGCTAGTTTTATACTATAATCAAATTTATAATTTGGCCATGTCATGTAACAAAGTATAACAATAAAATAGATGACACATTTGTCTGAGATGTTTCTTATGATTGTTTGTTCAGTGGATCTTTTGGGTTGGACCATTTATTGGAGCAGCCATTGCAGCCTTCTACCACCAATTTATCTTGAGAGCAGGTGCTGCTAAGGCTCTTGGATCATTCAGGAGCAACCCCACTATTTGAGTCAATTTCCTCTTCATAATCATGGGTTTCAAAAAGGAGATAATTGGAAGCAAAATGACTTGATATTGTAAGAATAATAATGTTATTAATAATGGCAATTGCTTGTGCTTTTATTGCAAGCTTTTCTTTGATCCTATGTAGATTAAAGGTTCTTTCAAGACAAGAGCCTTTGGTAAATACCCTTTAGTATTTTCAAGCACTTTCCTTTCTTCAGTGTGTGTTCTTTTCTTTTAGGTAATTAATCTCTTCTACTCAATGTATTCATGAAAAAAAAAATTATATAATATCCATGCTTTTACTCAAAACGTCTCTATTTGGCATTTTTTCTTAACTGCATTTGAGTGTTAATTATTTATCACTTATCAACAAATGCGAAACAGCTAACATGGCAAATTGGCAATAGGTCAAAAACAAAATGAACAAGGGGACAAAGAAATCCCTGCAAAAAATGAAAGGAAAGATATGTAACGGTCTTTGATGTAATCAGCATAAGAATAAGACAGTGTTACAGTGTACTAGTACTAATTGATTAAACACAACTACAGTACACAAGTGTATGACAAACGGTAAAGTTACTTACGTAAACATTTTAAATACGGACACTTTTTCGTCGAAAAAAACCAAAAGTACGGACCATTTGGCCACAGCGCACATGGATGTCGTTGAGGAAATTAAGAATAGTAAAAGGTGGAAACAAGGGTGATAAGGTGATCCTGTTACGTAAGGTTGTCACTGCCAGGTTGGATAGAGAAAATCTGACCTCTGTTTTTTTTTTTTTTTTATCCTTGTTGGCTAGAATCTTAGGGCTGACCCTTGTTTAGTACCTGAGCTGGACGAAAATAATTTGATAAGGCTATTTTCCTTCTGCTAAATCATATAACTTCTCTTAGCATTAATCATCTTATTTACTTTTATATTTATATTTTTTTTATCATTAATACGGTGTATAATTGTTAACAAATAATCATAAGACGTGATATCCTTAACAAATAATCTTATTCTTTATATATATATATATATATATATATATATATATATATATATATATATATTTAAAGATTTGATTTTCAACTCTTTTTTTTTGTATGAAAAAATATTTTTATAATTTTTTATATTACATCACTCACTATATTTTGCGCTTTTCTCTTTTCGTTTTCTATCTTTTTCATTGCACGAATAATTGTAGAAAAGAGTTATAATTACAACATATAAATTCTTTATGTTAACTTCCTAATAATTCCATCCAAACAAATCCGGTACCCCTCCTATGACCTCCCCTTTAACATAGGTTTTAATGGAAAGTCCCACTTGTTGGGTGTCAATTTCATCTTTTCCCTATATATTTAGTATAAGCCCCACCCTTCTTAATATAGAGGTGAGTGAGGGTGAGGCCATGGAAAGTGTCAACCTACAGCCTATGACCATTGCATAGCCCCTTTGGTTATTCACAAAATTTAGCAACTTGGTCCTTCCTTACCAACCTTTAAGGTATTGCTATTGGCACTACCTAATTTGCTATTGATACTACCCACATGTGTGCCTTTTGTGGTATTCTGAAATTGCCCCATGGCACAAACCAAATCGGGAATGTGTTTCCATTTTGAAAATGATTCCGTTATTAATTTTTCACCCCCATTTATAAAACGGAAACATGTTTTTGTTATATACCTGTACAACATAAATATGATTTTGTTGTGTATCAAATTCAACACACCATGAAATCATGATTCCGTTGTGTAAAACAAATTACTAGGTTGAGTGGTATGAGGGAGACAAGAGAGAAGAAAAGAGGTGGAGAAGTGATGGAAGAAATGAGAGACGAAGGGAGACCAAGGGAGAAGGGTTGGATGTGTAGGAAAAAGGGAGAAGGGTAGAATGGTAAAAAAGGGAGAGGTTCCCCAACCTTTATTACAAGCCACTTGGTTTTTGGGCCCAAACCTATACAATAACAACTTCGTCTCAAAGACCACAAACCTCTATAAGTATGATTGTCTAGAGAGATTTTCATATTTGAAACCTCAATGTATGATTCTTGAGTGTTTCGGAGTAAATAACACAAATTAAGTAAACGAGTTAAAATTCATTGTACTGTTCGCGCATCAATGAATTTTTGTTGAGCTATGTTCAACTTCAAAACACATGGAATTAGACCAAATTTCCATTGGGATTTGTTCAACTAAAGCTACTCCTTGTTTCTGTATAAGTATTCGCCAAACAAAAAAAGCTTTGAATCATAAAAAATGGTGGGATATAGGTTGAACTATGTAATGGAGAAGACAAGAGATTTTTATTTCAAGAAAAAAATGTTTGGAAGTTAGAAGACAAAAATTGAAAAATAAAACAAATTAATTAAAAGTTCTAAGCACAAATTTTACTAATAAGTATATTTTTTATTAAAAGGGTATATATTGTCATATATAAACAAATATATTGTATTGAATACAGTCAATACAAATAAAATATACTCAAAATAATAATAAAACTATTTTAGTGTTTTTATTAAATATTTTATTATAATTATTTTATATAATTTACCTAAAGTAATAATGTTATTACTATTTTTATTTAAAAATGATCTATTATATTTACTTTTATCAATATAAAATAAATATTATACATTCGTGTAAATTCAATGCACAATGGAGGCTGTAGAATTTTTTTTCTCAAAGTATACGAATTACAAACATAAATTTTCCTTAAATTTATGATTATAATAAAATTAAATTTTGATTTTACTTTTATGAAAAGTTATATTTAAACACCCCCAAAAGGTATATATAATCTTGAGAGAGATAAGAAGAGAAATGAGAGAAATATTTAAGAGAGAGATGAAGAGAAATTGAGAGTGTTAATGGGGTGTTGATATAATTGAAATATTTGAGTTTGATTTGAAGAAATGAAATATATGTAAAAATAGAAAGAAATGAAATATTTGTCATAAAGTAAAGAAGAGGTTTGCACCAATTTTTAAACCAAACACTAGCTAAATATCATAACTCTTGTTATCTATCTCTGACTTTTCTACTCTTCCAACCTCAACTCAAGCTCCGAGTCCAACTACTAGGCTATTAGCAATAGCGCATAGAGAGAGAATCAAAATTCAAAACCCGAAATTGATATAATTTATCAACTTCAATTGAGACATGCATCTATGGCCGACAAAGAATCTCCGAGATTCCTTCAAGGATTCATACCTCAAAAGGCTCGAATGGAACTACCAGAGAATGAAAGCGGAAAAGAACCAACAACAATCCTCGACGGAACAGAAACTTCTGGAAAACGAAAACCAGGATCATGGCAACAATAACAACGGTGACGCACCCAACCTCCTCAATTGCGAAGCTGGCTCGGTCTCTTCCCTGTTCCAGGAATTGTTGTTGGTTCTCTCCTGCTGCTACTGCTGCTTTTGCTGTGGTGGTAAGTAACTAACTAACTATCTCTCTAGTAAGTAATAACCCCTTTTGATTCTTGGTTTATTTAGTTTTTCATTCTTTGTTTTGTTTTTTGTTTGGTAGGAGGGGGATCGCTGTTTTGTTTCAATTGGGTTCATGGACTGCTTGTGAAAAGTGTTGTTTTTTTGTGGGAATTTTTATCTGGGGTGGGGTAATAGGTGTTGACATTGATGGTTTAACGTTTTCTAGGTCTAGTGTGGTCGTTCTTCTGGATGAAATGGAATTGGTGAATTTTGATTAGGATTAAACTAAGAGTCTAAGATGCGGTTTTTTAGGTGATTTTGGTTGTGTTTTCTAATCAAAGTTAGAGTTTTTTAGCTTGGTAACTTATGTTGACCTTAAAATGCAAACCTTTATTACGAGGGTTACTTGAAGTGGAAGTGTGGAACTTCAATTCTTATTTGAAAATAGTAGTAAAGCTCCTAAGGAACTGCATCAAAGTTTTTTTTTTTTTTCCTTTTGATTACCTATCAAGTTTGTTTTAGTTTTAACTTTTGATGTTTGCTCATGTATGGTCAATTGAGGAGTTTATACACTCCTATTATTTGGGAATTGGATCAATAAATGTATAGTGGTTCTAGCTATTTGGGAATTGTTCAGTGTTGATTACACAAGGAAGTATTTCTTGTGATTTTATTTTATTTTTGTTGGTTCTCCCTTGTATTGTTTGAGCTGGAAGTTAGATAAGAAAAAGGGAAAAAAGGGATTGATTCATGGATTGCTGAAATTGAGTTGGAGGAAGGGATAACATCAACATGTGCTGTATAAATTCCAGAGCTTAATATTCAAACAGTGCTACTGTGCTTTAGAAGCTTTTCTAGAAGATTTTCTGGTCGTAAAAGCCTAATGACCATTGTGGATTTTTGTTGGGAGAACTTTTAAAACTTATGTAAATTTAAATATGCATAAACTTTGGAGAAAGAAACCATTGAGAAGTTTCTTCAAGAGAATCAGAGAGACATTTCTTGCACTCTTTCATTGCCTTGTGTCCCCTTTTGTCCTACCTTTCTCTCCCTCACTCTCTTGTTTTAGTTCAATTGAAGATGCCTACGATCTGTGGAGTCTGACTTAATCCTGCATAAGCTTCATTTTCACACTAGCTAGCTTATGTTTCACGCGGGCACTGCAGTTTCGTGATCTGTTGTTTTGCATGCAACTTTTTCTTTTATTTCAGCCTTTGTGTTGTGCACTTCAGCCTTTCTTTAAGAAGCTGCTACCTCTGTTTTGGAGTTTCACATTAGTATTCTGTTTGGTCCTCTCGCTTTCTTCGCTTGCTTTTCTTGGGAATTATATTTACCTCTTCTCTTGTCCTAAATCTAAGAAAAAATCTCTTTCACGGCTTTATGCTGATTTATGTTGTTTTAGGATTGAATTTAATATCAGTATTTGGTTTAGTTGATTTCAAAATTGAAATATTTTATTTTTGTTTTTTGTGGATGGGAGTTCTTTACCAAGTACTCATTTTCTTATATTTTGCTGTTAGGGGTTGAATATTTATTACTAATTCAATTGTAAATATATATAAGGCTTCTAAACACTTGATCTATGATTATATACATATGTGTGTGTTCTCATCTTTGCTGTTAATTTGTTCTATATATAAAAGGAGAACAAAATTGACCTTTTCTTTTGATTCCAATATGTACAGTTTAGCTTTCCTACTTCAAACTGCATTATCAATAATTTTATTCTGCATAATCAGCATGGTTAATTTGCCATTTTTCTTTTCCTTTGCTTTTTGAGGAGGGGCATAGTAGTTTGAAGGAATGTCAAGTGCATTGAGTTTGCTGTTTTTTTTTTAAGCTTTTTTTGTCTCATCTTAACTGTGTTTTTCTCTTGAAGCTTGTGTTGATGAGAAATAACGAGCTACATGATTGATGGCAGTGCTTCTATTCTGTCCTCGATGCTCTTGGTGACAATTTGTGCATAGTACAGTGATTAAGTTTTGTACATTTGGTTATTGATTTTCTTATAATTATTTAGATTTTAACATTATTATACAATTATTCTGTTATGTGATTCGTAAAGGGTACTAATAGACTGATTGATAGGATTTGTTTCCCCTTTATATTTTCTACAACAATGCCTTTTTTTATTGGTAGATTAGATTTTTATTTTCATGTTAAATGTCTTTTTATTGAAATAACATCAAGGACGAGCTCATAAACAACTTATCAACGACCTCATTCTTGATCACATGGATAATGTTGTAAGGTACAGTTATATATGCTACGAACTTGTGATTAAGGATTCTGAATAGGTAATTTTAAAGCGCATATATGAGGGGCGGAAAAATAACTAATCATGCTCTTCAGTTGATTCAAAATAAAGCATAAATAGCAAACTGTTCTTCAAAATTGTAATCAAACAAAGCCTTTCGAACTTCAGTAACATAGAATCACCAATGTTTTCCTTCTCCTATCAATAATTTAAATAATTTCATTATTTTTTTACAAGATTCTCACTATTTTCTCATCAACGTTTACTAGTATCTTTCTATTTACTTAAAAATACTAATCTTTCCTTATTAAATTTATCTTTTTTATCGAAAACAACACAAGAATTCTATCTTATAAAAGATATAATTTGCATTTTATTTGAGAACTATTTGTCACGAAGGGTGATTTGACTTATACGAATGATTTATTTATTTTTAAATAACCAAGTGATCGTTTGTATTTGACAGAAAATAACGGTGGTAACTATAAAAAATTGACCAATCAAAATCATTCATGTCCTTTTGTGCAGTTTATCTTTGTTTCAGCATTTCCTTTTTCATTTTCGTAAATCTTATTTACTACCTTATTCTTTACAAATGGTATTCATCCAATTCAATTATTTTCTATCCAGTTCAACATATTTTTATTTTTAACACATCTAAATATAATTTGAATATTTTAAAAAAATTGTGGTGCCTACACAATTCTATGTATATATATTTCTACCACAATTTCAGATACAAAAAATTAATAATTTTTATTGATTTTTTTGTTGGAATTTAAAAACATTGATAAAATTCTTTACATTGCCTTGCACTATTAATTTACAATGCTTGGAGCTTTCATGTGGCCAAGAAAATGAATAAATAAATACAAAGAGCCACATAAGAGCCACATAACTACAAATATTTCGAAGAACATATAAAGCTCCTTAAAGAATGCCTAGAGACATGCTTATTGCTTACCACATAAGTTCCTGAAAGGGTCAATTCTATCACCCGCTTTTAATGGAAATTTCAAATCAAACTTGCATTCTCTTTTACTTCCTTTAAGGTTCTACTTTTCAACCTTATGCGATGAGTTTTCTGTAGCATTTAAATGATCACTACCTCATTGTTGAGATAAAGTTGCAACTGGCTCTGTGTAGTGTATTTTTCTTGGAGAAATGGATGGGATTTTTGAATGTATTGATGGAAGATTTGAAGTGTCTTTAGCAGATTCTACCATGATGGGGATTGTGCACCATGCCATGAACAAAGCTCAAGAGAAGATGAAGCTGAAAACAGGAGTCATCGAGCAGTTGAATGAGATATCAAAGTTCTATGAGTTAGCAGTGATGCAACTTGAAGGTTGTCTAAGCATTGTTCATACAGAGACTGAAAGCAGCTTTCTTGAGAGCAACCATGAAGAGGTACTCAATGATTTGAGAAACATAAAAGATCGCCTTCAATAGTGTCTCAAGGAATCTGAATTAGCCATAGTAGAGAAGGACAAAGAGTTGGCAGAGAGATTAGAAAATGAGTTGCAACTTAGGCATGCTTTAGAGCTGAAAGAAAGACAATTGGTTTCTTTGGGTATCAGCCATGGGATTGAAACAAGTAGTCTCAATGCTGAGAATGATCAAACAACAAGAAAAGAGCACGACAATGGCGATGGCGATGGCGATGGCAATGTGTGCGAGTTGAGGACTAGTGTTGATCAATCAAAGCTTGAGGCACAACATGATATGTTAAGTGAGGTACAAAATAATGGTATTGGCAGGATAAAGGTTGAAGAGATGGGTTCTGACATAGACATACTAAAGCAGACTATGGATCTTGCTTTTGGGAAGATGCAATCTGCCCTTTTCTTGTGTGAGATGAGGCCAAAAGAGAGGGAATGGAAGTTGACAATTGAAAAGGATGTAATGTCTATATCAATTGGAAGCTTCATGAGGGATTTCCAAGAGAACATTGAAGTAAAAGTGAAGAGGGAGGAGAATCAGGTTGTCAAAGTTTGGAAGGACCATTACAAATTTGCTGCTTGAATTTTCCACTTTCCATGACACATATCCTGAGGATTCTGACTGTTCATCACTTTCTTCCCCAGCAAAACCTTCTTCACCGACAAAGCCTTCTTCTCCAGAAGGAAATCATGAAATACCTAACAGGTTCTCTCTGAAGATGGAGACAGATAAGTCACCTGAAGAAGAAGAAAATGAAGACGGGAGCAGCATGTATGTTGCTAAGTTGATAAAGAATCATGAATCTATTATTCGCCGAAAGAGTGAAGAACTGAATTTGAGTAAGCATGTAATATCACAAGAAAGAAAGGCCTCATACGTGAGGAGAAGAAAGGAACTAAATCGCATGAGAGAAAGAATCCATGTTGTCACTGAAAAATTGGGCAATTTTATACGCCGGAATGCTAAACTTATTGAATCTCTTTTCAACCAAAGATCTATTCATGATGCAGAACTGTTTCCTCGGAGGAAGTTATCAGAAGTAGATGAAATCCATACTATCAAGGATGTTGAAAGTCAGAGAAGAGCTGAAAAACAGGTAAAAGGAGTCTGTGATGCTAAAAATGAAAAACAGGACGAATTAATAGGGATGTCTCAAATGGAAAAGGAATATAACACAATGCAAAATTCAATATCAGAAAATGTGTGTGGTTCTGTTGATGATCAGGTAGAAGTGCTCGATAGTAAATCCTACAATTTTGACTTGGAGAAGAAAATACAGGAGTGTGTATATAAATACTACTTAAGGGAAGTAATCAGTGAGTGGAATGAGAACATAGAAATGCAAACAATTGAAAGGAAGAGTAGAGATGACATAAATTTGATTGTCTTGTCTGAGGCAGTTATGGATATCAGTGCAAATCAAGAATTTTCCTTAATCAAGGGACGAGGCAGTGAAGCTGAGGAAAGTTGCTTGCAATGCTTGACATGTAGTGACCAAGTAGATAAAATAAATAGCACCATAAATGAGGATATATGCATGCTTATCTTTAGGAAAACTGTTGATGAATTCAACAAAATAATGGTAGATTGAAATGCTGACAATGTCATAAGAGAACAGATACATTATATTGTCCTTGGTGAAACATTGAAAAATGTTGTCAATTATGCAAGTTTTGCTTCAACAGAGCGAGAAAACAGGATTCAGAATGATTTTCTAGGTCAGTTACAATTTATAACCATAGAAAACATTCTGAAGGAGGATGTGTGTATGGTTGTATTCAAAGCTATGGTTAAGGAATGGAAATTGGAGCTGGATAACTATTATATGGAAAATTACATCAGAGAGAATATAAACCAAGTTGTCATGGTTTGGACGTTGAATGATGCCTTTCTCTTGACCATAGAAGATAGTTGCTCTACCTCTACCATGATGTTAAATCAAGTTCGGAAAGTTCATGGAGAAGAGAACTTGAAAATTTTGTTGTTAGAGTCTCTACTTGGTTGTTTTGAAGCAGAGGAGAGTCTGATGCCAAGTGCAAAGTGTGAGATCAAGGAACAATGCAGGGAACTTGACTTGGGTTCGGAATGAGGAGACCTACATGAGCATGAAATATTTGAAGACTGGATAACTGCAGAAGAACAAACATTCTCTTCACTGACCAGCAAGGTAGTTAGGTATAAGCAAGGCACTTCTTAGGGAGTTAGGCACCAGCTTAGGGCACAGTTTTCGCGACTCGGAATGTTTTCATAATCAAATTTCTGCTAATGAAGAAGGTCAACTGAGGCTGTCTTCTTCTGCTTTCATGCCCCTTTTGAATCTTTTACTGACATTTGCTGAATTTGGGACAATGATATGCCAGAAATTTGAGATGATGACTGTGAGGTATTCCACCGATCAATATTTTTCATATTTTTTCCATTTACCAAAGAGGGGTCCTAACTTCTATTCAAGCAAACAATTTAATTGATCCTGGCCATGCTACGACATTTAGATGCCTAATACAAACAAGTTCCTGTCAAGACAATCTTGTACTTATTTCAAAAATACTACATTGATTGATGTGCCGCCAATGATGTAATAGTCACATAAGAGTCCAGAAAACGATTAAGTTGAGATACATAAGAATACATGTACTATGAACTATGAAGTAAGACACACTAATCTAATACTCAAATTAGAGCATAAACATATGCTTGTGTTAAAAAAACCAGACCTAACCGGTCAATCTGAACAGGAACCAATGGTCTGATCGAGTCAACCGAATAACCGGGGTTAATATGACCTGGACCAGATCATGCTTTTTATTATTTTACTTTTTACTCCCAAAGTTGTGCTGTAGTTGCCTCTGTGGGAAACGTGTAAAGCACTTACCTTAAACTACGTGAATGTGTTACTACACCTGTGTAGTAAATACGAAAATAATATACTGTCTATGGTAAAACTAGGCTAAAACCAACAAGGTTTAAACTTTTAGTAAATTATTGACCAGGTCATAAAGGTCAATTAGTATTGCTTGGTTCAACCAGTCACCTAATATTTTGACCGGATTAATCGCTAGTTGAGTTTTTAAAACTATGAACATGTATGATTCCTCAGCATGCCTATACTTGCATAGTTCTCAACAAGTGTTAGTTAAAAAGAACATTAAAAAAGTATAAATAACACAAAATACAAGGAACTATATTAATTCATCAGATTCATACAAAGGAATTCCCAAGAGCTTATCTAATCCTAAAACTGCAATGAAATTATCAAAACGTGGAGAAAATACAAGTGGATAAATAAAAAATGGCGATGGAGGATGGCGATTCCATAAATCTTCAAGCTCTTCTTCCAAGGACTAAATCTCTAAGGGAGAATGTAAGAAATTTTTATTTTTTTTGGTAATTAAGTGATGTAAGAATTAGCATTCAAATTAACTCGTTCTCTCGTATTTTGAAGTCATACATTGGGTATTTGTAGCAACTGGAGTGGATCCAATTAATCAAGTAATAACTTCTATTACAACAATCCGATCAAAGACGAGTGGATAAAAGACCCGAAGAGAGGTTGAATAATGATACTTGAAAAATAGTGTCCCTTTTATTTTTCCCTCAAGTTTTCGCTTGGATATCAAAAGTATGTTAAGAGTAATAAAATATTTTCTTGAACTTGGATATAAATAGTAAATAATACAATACAGCACGCACCAAATTTAGAATGAGAAGGTGATTCTTAATACTGATTTGTAATGGCATGAACAAGGGTTGGTGTGTGGTCTTCGTCAAGGGGCATGTTGTTGGGGTCTTTGTGGGTTGGACCTGGGTTGGGATTTTGGTTCAGTTCAACTAGGTGTTGGTGTTGTTGGTTGGTTCAAATTCAACGGGTTTAGTTGGTTTGAGGTAGAGAATCAAGGTTTTCTCTTTCTTTTTAAGAATTTAGTTCCTCAACTGTTTTAATTGCTTAATCTCAATTTATTTGTTAATTTGACATCTAATATTTAACAAAAACCTAATGTGATGCTCTACTATATTTTCATGTGAGCACATTTAGGTACTACGTCAACATTTTTGTTATATCCATTAGATATTAAGTTAATATACGAGTTAAAATTACACAATTAAAATAAGAGAATCAAATTTACAAAAAAAATAATCAAATTTCAGAAATAAAAATAATAAAGGGAACAAAAATACAATTAAATCTTGTTTTTTCTAATGTCTAATAATAGTTTCACTTCATTTTGGCTAAAGATTTCAAAAAGGTCACAATCACTAGTATTGTGCGTGTTGTCTTTTTTAACACCCAAATGTAAAGAAAGCATATTAGCATCCCATATATTAGAATGCTAATTTTAATTTATACCCTAGACTAGGAATGATATGGGACAGAACGAAGACAAGCTAATTTTTATTTTTTTTCTTGCGCTTGTCCTATACCCACGTGAGAATCCATTGAGGATAAGCATGAACTTTATCATATATATATATATATATACTTGTTACAAAAAATGTGTGTATATATAATCGGCAATTATACTGATCAACAATTAATTTATTCAATACACATGCAAATACACTAACTAATTGACACAAAAATGATGTACAAAATAATTACAATAATCAACAATTTATTCAAAATACTTGAAATTCATCAATAAACTAGTCAAAACACTTCAATTAAGGAACTAAATGTAAAAGTTACAATACTTCATTCCAATAAGTTCAAACAATCTGAAACACTTCAATCTCGTAAGTCCATAAATAAGAAATCAAGATAACTTATTTATAAATATGTAAGGGCATTTAAAGAATTTCATGTTAGCTGAAATATGTGAACACAATACCATTGAGGCATTGAGCTATATATCCAAATTCATTTTGTTATGGATTTTATTCGCAGGAATCTAGCAACATGAATATTTGTCATCCAAACATAAATATTATATAGTCCAAAATTTATTTTTAGAATGTTCAAATTTATTTCTAAGAAACCAATGAGAAGTCATTTTAGTACTAGTTCTTGTGGAACCTCAAAACTGAAGCCAGAATACCATTGGATTTGGAGGAGGCTGAAGACTTCGACTTGTTGGTGATTTTTGGTACAGACTTGCTGGTGTTTTCGACCTATAATATATTACCAAATTAAAACACAATCTAACTTGGCCAGATAAGAATAGTCCAACAAATTGGGAACAAGCCAGTGCCCCCACAACAAAAGCAAAATAATGAAATTCATAAATAATTTGAATATTTATGTATTTTGAAAAACTTTTCAATTTTCATGAACTATATTCGCCAAAGAAAAACTATCAGTGTATAATTTTTACACAGTCAACAAATAAAAAATTATCTTGAAATTTTTTTAGATAATTATTATAGAAAAAGAAAATATTTATCGTAAACTATGCATGATTAAATGATAGAAGTCTTTACACTTTCAGTTAAATTCTTCTGAAATTAACCCATTGAATAAAAATTAAGATTGGGGATAAAATAAATTAATTTGAGTATAATTTTTATTTTTGAAAAAAAATTGCTCCCAATAGTTTTTACTTGCATCTTTAAAATAATATCAAATTAATCTTACCTTATTCTTGTTCTTTTTGTCCTTTGCCAAGTTCAAATCTCCAGGGTGATATTCTAGATATTCCTTCAGCTGCTGGTCGTCGTCGTGCATGTTCTCCATCATATCAAGCTATGCATGTTTAGTAGAAAGAAAGAAATTAAAATTATTTGAGAAATATTAACATTGTAAACACAACTATTTTGAGAATTAATTTAGAGCTTGAGAAGTATTAATTAATTTACTGAAACAGACTGCAAAATTAAAATTAAGCAAAGTTATGGTGAAGGGAATTAAAAGAATATATATATACCCATGTCTTAAGGTCTTCGATATCCTTGCTCAAGACCTCTTCTTCCTTCTGCGCAAGTTCTCTCTTCTCCTGCCATGGCATTGATACCACCTTTTCTTCTTCTGCTTGCTTCATCTTGTTTCTTCCTCCAACCGTATCCATGATGATTTTATTTTATGACTAACAAAATAATATAGCAGTGCCTTTATTAAAGAAATGGGCCAACCAATTGGATCAGTTGACAAGGCCGAAAATGCATGCCAGCAAAGAATGTATAAAAAGAATTAAATAGATATTAATTACAATTTTATATATATATATATATTAGTGCATATTTAAGGAGGAAAGAACATTACAAGTGAACCGGATGAATGAACGCATCAATTCTTGGCATTATGCCAACTATAGTTATTGACTTCACTATGACTGGCAAATGTAGTAACTATTAATGTTTTTTTTATAGAAAATATTAATGGCTTTAAACTAGTCTAATTAGTATTAAGAATCATAATGGATAGGGTGTTATAGAATTTATCTTCATATTTATATTTAAAAAAAATATTCGTACTAGGTCTCATATTCTCGGTATCTGTACAAGTATTCGTATTCATTGGATATCTATATATTTATATTCATATTTTATTTATGTATAAAGTTAATAAATTAATATAAAAAATTAATTAAAAAATTATCACAAGTAAATTAAAAATTTACTCCTAAGTAACCTATACATAACATTAAAAACATTTAAACACAAAAAAACATCTACATATAATTTCGATCTTATATATAAAAAATAATTACTTAATTCATCAATACTAATAAGTAATTAGATCAATTTATTTGTAAATTTTAATTTTATTCTAAAATTACCATTATATTAAATAATTTTAGTGGATATTTTTTAAAAATACTTTTTTAACTTTCTTAGAAAAATATTTTTTAACTAATAAATATATATTATTTTATTGGTAGGTCAATAAATACACCCACTTAAATAACATATTTAAATTACAGTCATATATGATATATGTGAGGGGCGCAGCTCCAACTTCAGCCCCAATAAGCACATAATTGTCCTCCCCGTTTGTGAATACTTTTGCAGGTACATGTTGAATTCGGGTCCATCTTGTCATTCCGATTTAGTGTAATTCATATGACTATTGCATGCTTTTTATACTTCCTCTTTTGTTTCATAATAAGTGTGTTCTAAGTTTTTTTTTTTATATACACAAAATAATAATAATAAATCATAAATAAATAAACAAGTATAACAATTTTACAAAAATTAATCTTATTTATTTTTTTAGGAAAGATACAGCACAACAATAACATTCTAAAAAATAATATTAGGTACATAAATAAAAAAGTAATTAATATTACATTAAAAAGATAAAATAATCTTTATTTTAAAATTTGTTTTTCTTCTAACACGACAATTAATATGAGATGAAAAAAATAATATTTATTATGTTATGCACAGACTTGAATATGCCCAAACCCAATTAAGATACTTGAAGTAACGTCTTATTGACATTATATGAATTTACTTTACATAAAATCTAAAATATTTAATTTTAAATAAAACTACTGTAATAATTTGTGTCCCGCTCAGATCTTAGATTTATAATTTACAAATATTTATATTATAATATTTTTTAGTATATTTGTAATGTCAATTTATCTTTTATATATATATGTAAGGGTATACATGTGTATGCTTGTAAATATATTCTATTTGTTAAAAAATTAAAACAAAAAAATAAATTAAATTAAAAAAAAAAACAAATTTGAAGCATATTATTATACTAAAACATTGTTTGAAAGCAATAATATGATATGTGAATTGTTGGTGTAATTTAATGAATATAAGTATTGAATGATGAGGAAGAAGAGTAAATCTAAGAGAGTAATTCTTGGAAGAACTTTAATAGCTAGAGTTGTCTCACACTCAAGACTTCATTAAAAACCTTTCCTCCAAGTATTAAACTGCATGTGTACCTTCACCTCATCAATTCTTATTTCTTCAAGAAATAATTAAACAATAATTATTGTTGACCTTCACGAAATAATTAAACAATAATGCAAAAGGTTTTTATATATATTATTTTATGTTGGTAGACTATACTGACCATTTTGAGAGTGAAATTATACACTGTTTAGGTACCGAAATCGTGACTTGAAGCTGTAAAAATTAAGTGTTAACTTCGCAACTGCATAACTCCTTGCACGGACCTTGTTTTAGAAGAGGGCTTTTTAATTTCCTATACTTTTATATTCACAAAGTCTAACTATCTGCAAAAACCCCAAACCATCTAACTTTTGTAGCTTAATTTGAATCATTTTAGTTCAGTTTAACCAAAAATTAGTTCATTTCAATTTCACCAAAAAAAAAATCTAGTTCATTTCGAAGCTAAATAACCCAAATTTTGCTCCCTAATGAAATTTTGAGTGGAACTAATAATGTGTTGCATTTCATAGCATATTTAATTTACAAGGAATTCTTCTCAGTTGTTTTGCATGTATTTTTTGTTAATTAGGGTTGGTTGATATACTCCTTTATTTCACTTAGGACTTTCAAAGGATTTTGTCACTGGGACTTTTGTATATTAGTTAATGAACTTTTAAGAAATAATTGGGATAAAATTAAAATTTTAAATGTCATTTGTAAAATCTACCCCAACGCTCCCCTCACGGTCGACCCTAGTGTGTTAAATGCATAAAATTAAAGGTATTTAATATATGTTTATTAATATATAAAACCCATTTGCATTATTGCTTAATCATTCCTTTGTGATTAAAACTTTGACTGGAATAGGTATTCTACCTTCAAATTGATTATTTAAACCCTAAAATTCATGCTTTATATTCGTCTTTACGTATTAAACCTTCGTAAGCTTATGATAATTAATTTAAATAAAAAAGCTACCGTTAAACAAATTAATTAAAACATGTATTACAATATTACAAGTATCATACGTCACGAAAAAAACGGAAAGCAAATCAAGACACGGAAAAAGTGTATCGGTTTTCCTAGTTGATATTTGTTTGGTTGTAGTTTGTAGGTTTTTGTTGATGCGTAAGTTGTCTCCAACTCACTAATTGTCCAACTCAAGCATGCACGCAAACAAGGTGTCACATTTTAAAGTTGACATGTTTCAATTTCTCAAGGCAAAGCATGCCACAATCGAACATATATGAAGTATTTCACTAGGTGAAATAGGAACTATAATCTCTCCAAAATAATCCACTATAATGAAGACAAAATTGTTGCTGTTTTTGAATTGGTTCCAACCCACAGTATAAGAATGACGCGTACGTTCTTAAATTTTTATTTTTGTACTATTCCTATCACTCGTTACTATCCCCCCTTTAAGGGTAAAAAAAAGGAGAGAAATTTCATTTAATTTTTTATATTATACTATAAAAATAAGATATTGGAGTACGTGTAAACAATTGGTGTGAAACTATCATTATTGTATCGTATAGTTTAAGATATTTCCTATGTTATTAGTGTTAGTCTACCTTTCATTTTCACATTTTTCACTTTGCACTCCAAAGAAAGGATGAGAGTTCCCAATTGTTCATCATTCTTCACTCCACCTCTACGCCATTTCATTACCTTAGTAAACACATTGGGTTTCATTCTCTTGATCCTCTTTATATCTGGGATCATTGAGTTCCCATCTTTTTCTTTATTCTCACAATTCTCAACCAAACCAATATTCAAAGATCAATCAAAGGCTTTCACCGATGTGGTTGGTGCATTCAAAAGGTGGGACTCCGAAGTGGGATGTGTCCGATTCAAGAATGAGATAAACCAACAAAGAAATAATGGTTCAAATTATAGTTTTTCTACTTCTTTGCAAGATCAATTGGAATGTGGGGTGCTGAAAATGAAACATGTGAGCATCTTGGTGAAAGGGTGGACATGGATTCCTGACAATTTAAATAGCATGTACATTTGCCCATGTGGATTAAGCTGCTTGTGGACAAAATCACTGGTTCTTGCTGACAACCCTGATGCCTTCTTGTTTGAAACGACTAAACCTCCAGCACAAGTAACAATTTTTTTGGGTCATGATGTTTACATTTATTGTTTTTTATTATTATGTGTTATGGGCATGATAAATTTTAGTTATATATTTTTTGTTATTAAGTGATTTATATATATGGGTCTAGCTAGACCTCATGAATTAAATACAATAGGATATATTGAATATATAATAAATCATGTGTTAAAATTTGTGATTTTAGATTATTTAATATATGTGCAATTTTAATTGTAACATTACAAGTTACATTTTTTTAACCAAGAATGAGAATTTACCTAGCAAATGTGATTGAAAAACAAGTAAGAATTTACACTTATATGTGTCCTGTTTTAAATTTCTATTAGAAGGGCACAAGTCAATATTCCTCTTTGCTCCTCATATTGCTTTAATTTCGAATAAAGGGACTGCTATATTAAATGAGTTTGTTACTGTATTGGACAACCATACTGTCTCTTCTCCTTGCTCTAGTAACTCACTCTGAATCTTGTGTTTTATTTAGAGTAATTATAGTTAGTGATAAATTATATGTAGAAATGTTGCAATTGTCATGGTAATAATTTCTCATTCATGCTTAGTATGAAGTGTTTGATTTGCAAGGGTTTTTTGTTTGAAACTCTATTGAACTTTGAGCATCCACACGATTGTGTTAAATAAATTTTTTGGCAATGACTTAAGAAACTTTATCAAAAATGAATTTCATTTCCTATAAGAATTGACTTAATTAATTGTTTCTTTGTTCTTTTGAGTTTAGAGAATCATAGGACAGCCACTTCGTGTATACATGGATCTTGAATCTAAAAGAAAGCGATCAGGTCGTGAAGAAGTATTTATTAGTTATCATGCTAAAGATGATTTGCAGTCAACCTATGCCAGTGCCATACTCCATAATGGTCGAAATTACCATATTTCTTCCCATAAGAACAATGTAAGTAGTTTTTAATTTGTATGATCAATTGCTTGTTAAAATTGAAATACTAAACTAAATGTTGAAAAAAAATTGCATTAAATTTTCAATATATGTTTTACATGCTCTATTACAAAATCCACGATAGGTAGGTGCATAACGACTTAGATTTGATTTTTATGATTGTCACTATTGTATACACAAAAAAATACTTTATAACAAGAATTTATTCATAAATGTTAGGATTGCTTGGTTTGAGAAAACATTTTTTATTTTTAATTTCTTTCTATATTTTCGTTGTTTTTATACATATATGCTTAAGAATAGGAAATAAAGTGGCAATAATTTAACATTTTTATAATTAAAAATGTAAAAGAAGAAAAGAAGAAAATATTTTCTCAAACCCAATAACCCTAAACTTTTTTGTTTCTTTTCTTATTATTTGAATTTTTTCCTTCTTGTTGTTTTTTCCTTCTTGAATGCCAAATTCATTGATTAGTATTTTCTTTGCATGAAAATGAATACAAATTATTCTTTGCATTTATAAAGCCTAATCTCTTTTTTTAAGGGATTGAAATCACTTGTTCTTGAACTATGTCCTATCAATCATACATTATACCAACTCAATTAAAAAAATCCCATGCCATCTCTCTATAGTTTGGAAACATTTTAGTGTGTATTTGGAAGTAATTATGTAATGTGGCCATCACACACACTTTCTCTCCACATACCTAAAATATGCAAAAAGTATTTATAACTTCAAGCTAACACGCACCAAGTGATATCTAACATAGTACCAAACATGCTATTATAATGTTACACCCAATCTCTTTCTTCTCTATGCAATGTATCCCTCCTTTTTTTAGGGTTAAAAGACCGTGATCCTTGAGAAATTGATGTTGGGTGTTACAATGTGTAATGACTAGGGTGGTGGGTTTTACAATACTGTACAAGATATTAACATGGCCTCGAAATATATAGGAAATAAATTAAAAAAATCCTTCATTGTTTGAAAACGTTTTACTATATGTTTGGAAATAATTATATAACACGGATCACACACACTTTCTCTCCACATACCTAAAATACGTGAAAGCAAGTCTTTCTAACTTCAGGCTTGCGTGTGCCGAGTGATACCTGGCATAGTGTCAAAGACATTATTAGTGTTACACCCAATCTCTCTCTCTTTTCTATGTAATGGATCCTTCCTCCTTTTTTTAGGGTTAAAAGGCTGTGATCCCAGCGAAATTGGCGTTGGACATTACAGTGTGTAGTGGCTAGCGTGGTGGGTTTTATAATACGGTGTAACATATTGACATGGTCACGAAATATATAGGAAACAAAAGTTTGTTACACAATGAGAGACAAAGATTGAGTGTAATCGAGTGCGTAACAACCCTAACACGTCTCCAAATTGTGAAGAGATGACCAATTTTTTTTAATTGATTGAGTTGGTATGATTTGATTGGTAGGATGAAATTTGAGAATAGATAATTTGAATCCATGTAAAGATAATTAATAGTATGCTTGGTTTAGAAAAGAAAAAGAAAGGAAAGTAAAATGATTTGTTGAGTCGTTTGATAAAAAAAAAGGTGAAAGAAAAATATTTAAATATGCAAGTAAAATACCAAAAGTTCCCCTATAGAAATAAAAAAAAAAAGTATTCAAAACATCTTCTCTCCCTTTCTATTTTAAAGAGTTTGCAGAACTTATCTACTTTTATATATATACATATATATATATATATATATATATATATATATATATATATATATATATTATCTTGTTTCTATATATAATAAATAAATAGTAGTATTTTTTCCTAAATAAATAAAATATATGACTATTTTCAAATATATTAATTAATTTTCTTATACACCCTTAATTTGTTATGAAGTTTATTATTGAGATATTATTCCTTTTTCATAAAAGTAAATTTATTTATTGAGTTATTAATAATATGACTCATCCTCATTGGTTAAAAAAATTATTTCTTGGATTATGAGTAGTGTCATTATATCCAATTATCACCTAACTCAATTAATTCTATGGATATTTTTAAAATAAGTTTAAATTTATAATAATATTAATTAAAATGAACTAATTTAATTATTTTTTTATTGTTCTTGATAAATTCGGTATTAATTTATTTTTTATATATAAAAATATAGATAGTGTACTAAAACATTTTCTCAAAAAATCTTAGTGTAAAAGTGAAACTTGTGGTTTAGCAAAAGTTCTCACTCAAATTGTCATCGAAACTTGTGGTATGACTAGAAAATTCGGAGAATAATTTATGGATTATATGTTTAAATGTGTCATCGTAACTAATATATGTAAATATTAAAATAAACTAATATATGTTATGTAACTGATAAAAAAAAATATCTGTGCACCATTAGAGTTCGCGTAAATATTAGATGAATGTTATTAATAATGATTTTAAAGATTCTTCAAAAAAAAAAAAAGATTTTAAAGAGATTAGTTAAGAACAATTTAATGCCATTAAATATTTCTGTTACTTTCTTTTAGGTTTAAATATGTAAGACAGTAAGTTAACACTTTTTTATTTTTGGTTTCGGTAAGTTTATTTTTTTAATGTTAATTTTTGTTTCTGTAAGATATTATGATTATTTTTAGTTGTAAATTTGTGTTTTTAAATTTTGGTTGTTATAAGCGTAAACTTATGAAGATTATAAACGAAAAGTTAAAATCTTAAAGTAATTAAAATTAAAAAAAAAATATAAATTTATAAGGACTAAAAATAAAAATAAAAACTTACAACGACTCAAATTAAAAAAGTATTAACTTCTAATGATTAAAATTAAAAAATAGACTTACACGAAAAAAATATTAAGGGTAACAAAAATATATTTAAGTCTTCTTTTTATTAAATATTTTCTACTTTTCTTCTTTAGCAAATGTCATGAGGATAATTGTTAGCATTTAGCAATTTGAATTTGGCATTAAAATTGAATACTAATAATTTTAGAAAATTAATTTAACAAGACGATTTGGGTTAACTTGTCTGTTTACTTACTTTGATTGCGTGTATTTTGTGTATGAATTAATATTTTAAAAGAACAAACTTTCATTAATTTGATTCATCATTTCTAGGTCCCGGTTGTTTATTGGTCTTCATCCCCTTGTACAACTCAAAGGAACAAACTTGCCCACAAACTCCTTAGTTTATTACCTCACCATTCACTTGGCAAATGCCTAAATAATGTTGGAGGAATAAATAAGGCGCTACGTTTATATCCTGAATGTGTAGATAATACTGCAAAACTTACCAAATGGTGGAATCATTTACACTGTATGATGTCTCATTACAAGTTTGTCCTTGTAATTGAAGGCACTTGGACTGAGAGTTATGTTACAGAAAAGTTATTTTATGCCTTGGACTCTGGTGCAATTCCAATCTATTTTGGTGCTCCAAATATCATGGATTTTGTCCCTCCTCATTCAATAATAGAAGGGGTGAAATTCAAGTCAATGGAGGAATTGGCTTCATATGTGAAGGCCATAGCAGAAGACCCAGTAGCCTATGGAGAATTCCATGCATGGAGAAGATGTGGTGTGTTGGATAACTACGCAAAAACTAGAGCACTGAGCCTTGACACTTTACCTTGTCGTTTATGTCAAGCTATTAGCAAAAAGGGGGGAAGAAATGCAGCTGCCTAGGCTTGGATATATATTAATAATTAAATAAATTATTTATTTGATGTAATGGTGGGAACACTATACTTGATAAGTATATTGATTAGTTCATAGAAAATATATTAATATTTTCTTATATACATTTGATTTTGCTTAATAACTCTTTTGCCATCACTATTATGTTTTTGCATATGATACCCATAATTTATTTTTGACATATAACTATATATCCCTATGTTCAGTTAAAATTAGAAAGATGTGATGTGTTATTTGAGTCATGCACACCATCAGCTAAAACTACAAGTTTGATGAAAAGAAATAATACTACCTGATCTTATATATAAGAAAAAAGTATCTAATTTATTAAGGTCAATAAAAATAATTAGAATGGTTAATTTGTTATAATTTTTAACTCTATTCTAAAATTATCCTTGACATTAAATGATTTAAAAAGTATATTTTTTCAAAAGATAAATTTTCAACCAATATACTGTATTTTGTTGATAACTTGATAAATATATGTATTTTCATGAAAAATGGATTTGTATCATTAATAAACCTCACAGTTAAGTAGGGATAAAAAAATTAACAAAAGTAATCTTATGTTTTTTATAGTTAGGAAAGAACCAAGAAAATATTGCTATTTTATTCTTATATAGGATTGGAGGTAGTATATGATTACATGAAACAAAAGAAAAGATAATGAACCTTACTTGAATTAAGGTTTAGGGCTTTAGTGTGTGGGGGAGAAGGAAAGGAGGTGGATTAGTGGGTTAGTGTGTGCTTTCTAAAGGTGTTCATAAATTGAATTAGATTAATGTTAAAAGGAAAATTCGATCTAATTTTTTTTAGATTTTTTTAATTCACCATCTAGTCAGCTCGATTTAAAATTTTAATTTAATATGATTTAATCTAATTTAAAGCAATTTGAATTGAATTAATTTAAACTAATATGTTTAACGGTTGAGAGAATTTACAGTTGAAAGTTTAAATTTCAACTGGACAGGATCTTGATTCGAGTGATTAAGAAGATTGAACTAATCACACTACTAACATGTTTGTTTCTGCTTTGATACCTACTTTATATCTCCACTGAAGCTATAAAACCTTGCTTCCACATAATTGTATGACGTGATTTTATTACTGTGCGTGCATTTTGGACGTGTTTAAACACACTTTGCGGGTATTTAATTTAAATTTAAAGAATTGATTCTAAGTCCAAAATTAATTTTGAACAAATTTTAACATTTAATTTCATGTTAGAAAAAAATTCATAATTAATTATAGATCCATAATTAATTGAGTTAAAACAACTTTGAATAAATTTTACATTAGATCTAAAAAATTTATACTGGATTTTTCTTTTATAATAAAAACATTCAAACACAAATCATATCGGTTCAAAATTAATTTTATTTAAAATCAATTTTAATTTTATGAACACGCATTTAATCTCTTGAAGTTATAGCCGAATAAATTGATGCCCTCACCACAACCCCAAAAGGCATAAAAAATATCAAAAATGCAGTTGGCTTTCCTCTTTCGGCATAATCGTTTTCTCAATGAATCCAATATACAATGAATTATATTTCCAATAATTCATGGTTTCAGGACCGATATTAAAGACACTTGAGAGCCACAACTCCCTCCATTAGGAGGCTCAGGATATAAAAATTGTAACAAAAAAGCTTGACCCTAATACATGGGAATAAAAAAATTTATTACCTTACAAGTTTGAGATTAGGTTGCCGACATGTTTCTACACGCTTTATCCTGACCATAGAACATTCACTTCCCTTAAAACCTTTGCAGCATCCTCGGGGAACAAAGTATTACCCGTTTCCCAGCTCAAAACCCACAATCCCAATTCGTTGAGGTATTATCCTTATAAACCAATTAGTGTATGCTAACTATGACCCGTTGCCATGAAACCAACTAGTGTGAATCATATAGTTGAATGGCGGATTTTTCAACTGCAAAGACATCTTCCTGAGCATTAGTTTCAACAAACCTCCAAGTTGAACTGCCTGCAAAATATATGTCAAGAAGTAATGATTAACCTTTGGAACAAGTATATAGTTTATATTAGTACGAGTATATAGTTTATATAATGGCATGACATAGTGCACATTACAGCAATACATGGAGGATCAGTGCTATGCTAAACCCATAGCATAGTAATAAGCAAAATCCACTACGTGCAGGATAGCTTAAGCTATCTGTGTGCAAATACAAGGATGCTCGATCTGTAATATATTCTAATTCTAATATAATAAATCCTCAAAAATCTAATGTCTGTTGGGGCCCTAATGCATTACTTATTTGTCACTATCCCCCTGTGAAGCACCGTCTCCAACACCAGGACACCGCTAACGTTACAGCTATCCATTATCCATCTCTTACAAGGATACCATCCTCTTGCAGATTCTGGCCAAGTTCTGAGTTCATCTGCTGCAGCATCACTGGTGTTTGTGTGTGGGCGAGCGTGTGCACCACTACAAATGCCTAACATTAACATGCCAATGCCTAGACTGCTTGGCTCTTTCAAAGTTTCAACAAGGACAGTTTTTCATTTAAGTCTTTAATAGTTTAATGTATTTCATGATTAACTTAAAACTTTGGATGAAGATGGAGTTGTATTTTTTAATTTTTCATAAACAACAGTGATTTAAATTGTCATTTTCTAATTATATCGAGTGAGGTTATACTTTGTTATGCTATTTGCTATAATATAAGGAAAACCATGCTATAGGGTTTTAGTTCACTCAGATTACCACACATGAAGATGACATGAAAAGTATTTGGTACTCGGTTATGTTTATGACATCTAATAGTGACAGTTCCCTCAGAACTTGGCATCCCCATGTCTAATTATAATTTCTAAGCACAGTTAATGCCATATCCAACCTCATTATTCAAGCACCAAAGAAAATGCAGTTCAAATCCAAAATACCGTAATGGCAATAGGAACGACCAACAGTCTAACCCCATTTCAGATCTACTTGTTCAACATGTTTCTGTCACATGCAATCACCCCATATTGGGATTTGGCGTCATGTCTCAATCACTTAGAAAAAACCTAAAATTAAGCCTTTAATTCATGCCTTGTATGAGATGCACTATATTGAAACCAAACTAAACATTTTGCACTTAGGAATTAATAGGACTTCGCAAATAATGAAATGATAACTTTTCAGCATCCAATTCATGGAAGTGAGCAGAGTGGTACCGGGAACAATCCATATCCCAAAAGGAAATGTAGAAGCAAAAGGAAGTTGGTAGATGATTATGAATCAATCAAAAGATCTTCACGATGAATTTCACAAATAAAACATTGCCTCTGTTTGATCAAAAATGAGCTGTGATACTTGCAAGACGGACAGAAACACTACGTGGAATAATTGGCAGGGCCATCATCTGACAGAGAATGACTCATTTATGCAGCAGCTCAAGTACCATGGTTTATAAGCACCTTCAAAGATTAATAACAGCAAGTTTACTTGATAATTACATGATGAAACAAGTGCAAGAAAAAGAAAAATAGTAATTTATTTATGCAGAATGTGGAAGGCTAGATTATTTGCAATTATTGATTTCATAGTAAAAAATTATAGAAATATACCCTCCAACTACCATTTGACTAATAGTTGAGCGCACTGCAAGTGAACTAAAACATATTTATCAAAGTGCAAATAAATCCAAATTCCAAAATCCACACAATTTCTGAATTTCACCTAAGAGCTTATACCTTACATTGAAAATTTTCAACACAGCATATCAATGCATATAATATATGCTGCATAGAAAGCACAACATCTCAAGTCTACAATAGTACTAGTAATCAAGATAATACAAGTTGTACAAGAAACTAGATAAATAGAGCACCTGAAAATTGAGATACTTCACATTTGGCAAATGCTGAATTCAGCGTCTTTTACTAAGGGATTTATTATGCAACTCTAGCAAGCCTTGAAGTGATTCCAAAGACCACGTTTCTTCATTCTGGGCATATACCTTTTGATTTTGGGAATCTATTATTATGCTGACATTACCAAACCCATATATTTGATGGCCATTGTGCATTCTACCAGGTTTAATCTTGAATAGCAAACCATGTTGCTGAGCATGAGCCTCAATGACTTCTTTCAAGCTCAATTCATGAGCACCATCTGTGTTGACCGCACCACCCAAGCTAGCAGCAGCTTGCTGTTGAGCATAGGCTGCTGCTTTCTGTTGAGCCTCAAATTGCCTCTGCTCAAGCACCCTAAGATAGCTTATATTCTCCTTTAAACCAGGTTGGACCACCTCCATACCTTCAACAGCCTGGTTCATCATATCAAGACCGCGATTAAGCTGGTATCTGATACTTTCATTTGCCAACAGTTCTTTTGGAATGAGTTCTTTCCATCCCAAATACCATTTTGTAACTTCTTCGAAATTAGGATTTGAGCACAACCAATGATACAAAACCTGAAGCCATTTGGCAAAGAAGAATTTCTCCATCATATCAACCATCAGGTGAATAGGAATAGCAGAAGCCCAGTTTGTAACCCAATAAAACTGATCAAGATTCTGACTTGCCGGGTTCACCTGGAACTCTTGCAAGACAAGCTGCAGCTTTGGTACTATAAAACGAAGCATAAGCTGTTCCCAACTTGCAGAATCAAATACAGTCTTCCAAGGAGACAATATAGCATAAGCAGAACCATCACTTGGGTGCCAGGCACCAAGAACAGTACTCAATTTAAAACGAATCACCTGGTAAATACCCTCCAACTTGTGCCCCAGCAAAGGTAGCCATGGATGCACCCAAGTGTGAATAGGAATGGTCTCACGGTGAGGTTCCCAAGTATCTACAGCACTTGATAGTTTTGGCATGACTATATTGTCTAATATGGTAGCAAGGACTGAAGAAGGAAGTAACTTTTCCCATGATTCCAGAAACCATAACATTGGCTCAGGATCCCGTGCCTGCCAGGTATTGATACCAGATATTCTGACAGCTGGCAATACAACCTCTGAAACCAATTGAGTATAAGGTGATGATACATCCCATATATCAACATAATCTTCTCCTTCAAGCAATGCCTTCCACTGTGACACCAACTCCAACCCATGAGATGGATTTCGAAGAGGATCCCATCCTTGGAACACTCTGATAAGTAGAGGTAGAGCATATGAGCAAGCAATGCATGACAAGTTACACAACTTGTAGTTATCAGCAGATCTTTTGCGCAAGTCCCTAAAGTATTGAGCCAGGGAATCCAATGTTAATGTTCCCAAAGTGTTTTCCTCTCCAACACGGTCCAACACACTCATTATTTCCTCCATACTATCCAGCTGCTTCTTTTGAAATGCTGCTTCAGTTTCTAACTTCTCTTTTTCGTTTTTCAAGCTAAGTGCTGTCTCCCTCTCTCTCCTCAAATCTCGATCGATCTCTTGGATGTCAGCCTCAGCCAACCGAACTATTAACGCTACATTATGCTGAAGTTCTGGCATTGGGACATCATTTTCTTTTGCTTTCTCCTCAGCATTTAAATCTGACAAATTTGTTAATACTCGAACCTGTGGCCCCCTCATATCATAAACCTTTTGAACAACCTCTAACTCTTGTTCTTGCTTGCTCGCCAACAACTCCTCTGCAGTTATATACTGTTCCTCCTTTTTCTTCTTCGACCTTGCTTGCTTTGACCATAACCTCTCCTTCGTTCTGCCAACCACAGGTTGGGTGATTTCCGGTACATTCTTCTTCTCTTGCTGCACAACAGGCAGCAGCATAGTCTCCTTAGATTCATTAAACCCAATGCCAGAATTCTTGGCCCTCAATTTTGCCTCAATAGGAGCCACGATACCTTGCTCATTCTTCCCAAGCCCGCCTCCTTTATAACCCATCTTTTCCAACAGCTTCAACCCTATCCCTTTCGTATGCTTCTCAAATTTTCCAACATCACCAGACACATCTTGACCTACACTCTGATGCTTCCCCCTCTTCTTCTCCAACCTCTCCCTCTCCCGTTCCTTTTCCCTTCTCATTGCCCCCTCCTTAATCTTCTTCCCAAACGCGGTAGGCAAGAAACCATCATCATCATTCTCATCAGAATCATCATTTCTATTTGAACCTTTCACAGCATTACCAGAATTAAAACCTAAACCAGACCCCATACCGAAACCTAAACCTAACCCTGGTCTATCCTCACTAACATAACCGTCTTTCTCATCCTGCTCTTTGGACTTGTTATCAATTTCCTGATTAGGCATAAAAGTTCCTGTAGACACAAAATTCACAGGCTTGGTGAGGTCTGGCTTCTTTGAAAAATCTTTCCTCCGTTTTCTACTCGGATAATCATCGTCGTCATTGTCATCAGAATCTGCAAAAACTCCATAAAGAACATCATCCTTGGTCTGAGTGCGTTTCTCTTTACGATTCTTATAGTAAAACTCGCCACCAATCCATTGGCCACCCTCATAATCATTCTCCGTTCCAAATCTCTCCATCTCTTGATCCTCATCCATGTTTTAGGGTAGATATGCCTGTAATCTAAAAAAGAAAAAAAGTAGTTTACAACCTAAAAAAATTAAGTATAATCCCTGTTACAGATTTCAAATTACACAGTTCAAGATTTCTTTTTGCAAAAACCCTGAACTTATTGCATACAAAAATCTGAAAAGCGTGGAAATAAAATCAAAATTACAAAGGAGTCTGAACAGGAAAATGAGCACAAAAATTAATGAAAAACTGAACAAGGCAAAGTTGAGTGGAGACACAGGTGTAGAAGATAAAGAAACCTGACAAGTGATAACCAATGGCAGTGAAGCTCAATCAAACATGCTGGTATCTATCTAGCCTTATGTAAATATGGCAAGCAAGTTGAGCTCAAAAGTAACTTTCAATTTGCTATATTTGAGAAGATAACTCCCACATTCAAACTTATATTTAGCCTCCTTGCAGTGCTTAACGTTATCTTCTAACAAGATTTTCATCACTAATGTCTGTCATTAGTTTTTTAATTAGTGGTTTAGCAAAACAATGGACAATGATAATCTTCAAAGTGATAAAAAAAACAATTATACACCTTATATGCATAGAAAAAGTTCCTTCCGAGTTACACCCATCAAAATCCACACGTATGTTCTGATATTCTATTTTACTTCTCAACTTTACAATACCACATTTTCTTCCCACAATTTTTTTTCTCCTTCCTTTTGAAAAGCGAGGAAAATTAAAAAGCAATAAAAATGAGCTAGGATAGGTTTAGATTTAGGGCTTACCTTGAGAAACCGCGGAAGAAGAAGAAGAAATCGCGAGCGAGAGAGCTTGAGTTCGAAGAACAATAATGAGGATTTAAATAATCGATCGAAGAAGCGAGCAAGTGATTGCGGTTCGTTCGTCGAAAGGGGGGTTAGGGCTTCGGTGGAATCAAATAAGAGAGTTTTTTGGGAGTGAATTTTAGAGAACGTAATCAGTGTACTATACTGTTGTTGGAAGAACTAAGCAAAGAAAGAATAAAATTAACAGGAATAATCACTTTTGTTTCTTATTGGATAATTTGCTGATAAATATATTCTTATAAAAAATATAAAATTTAATGTCTAAGGTGTAAAATATATGACGAGTATAACTCCTTGTTATTTGTTAACTTCAGTCTTCGTGTTGACAACATAACATACATAGTGCATGTGGTGGTATATAAAAACAAATTTGTTGATGATTAATCTGGTCATGCTAATTAGATTGAACAAAAATGTTAATAAGATATTATTTTTTAAACGTAAATGTCAATAATTTTTTATTAGATCAAAATGTTAATATTTTTTTATTGGAAAAAAATATCAATAATTATTTTTTTTACCTAAATGTTAGTATGTTTCATTGGACCAATAATATTAATAAGTTATCATTATTAGACGAAAATGACACTAATTTTTTATTGGACCTAAATATTATAATGTTTCTATTGGACTAATTATTAGATCTGAAATTTCTTTTCATTTAAAGGTAAAATATAATTTTAGGATAAATTTTCGTCTTTTTTTATTGTCACAAACATAACATTACAATAATCACTTAAAATTTTTTATTGACAAATATAATTTAAAACAAACATAATAATAAAGATAATATTGATTATCAACCATAATTTTTCTATTACAATAGAAATTATCCAAAATAAACATTATACCAGTCTACCAAAATAAAACATTGTAATAATGTATTAATCATTATAAATTTTTCCAAATTACCCTAAAAGATAAATATATCTCTTATTTCACTTTTTCAAATATTAACTATTTTATTAACGATGACGAACAAAAATTACGGTCGAATATATTTATCACACCTTTTACACTTTGAAAAAATGTTATATTTTTATCTTTCAGGGATGTATTTATTACTGAATTACACATTTAACGAAAAAAGTAACTATTTATCTAAAGTTAAAATATGTTTTGGGGGTAAGAACAGGTTGCCTTAGCACTAGAATTGAAGCAAACAAGATTACGGTTTTGTTTTAACTTTCAATGTTTTTTTTTTCTTGAATAAAAGATAAGTTTTTATTTTATTTTTTCACATGACATATAATTATCTTTAAATTCAAATTTTTCATGATTTTTGTATGAAACAGTATACAGAAATTGAATTCAAGTTTGTTATGTATTGTTTTTGTCAAAAAATGCAGTTTTTTTTATTTAAAAAAAATATGGTTTTATTATTTGTAATTATAACAGTTTTTCTATAATTCTATCAATACTAATCAAAATTAAATAGTATGGTTAACTTCTTTCTTTTTGTTTTGTTTTTGTTTTTTATGCTCGTGAAAATATTTGAAATTTATCTACGTAAAATTTTAAATAAGTTTTTTATCCTCATCAAATTGAAATATATTTTTTTTTTTACCAGAATAAAGTTTGAACATTTGAACATATATGATTTTTTACTCGATGTAAAAATATCATATTTTACATTAATTATATGCATAATTAATATCAAAACATCACATCTACACATATGATCGATGTAAAACCTTATCATTATAGATTTGGATTTATTCAAATCTATGTTGAGACTAAAAACGATATATTTTAATTTCGTAAAGATGAAAAAATGTATCAAAAAATTTACATGGGCATATTTCAAATATATTCATATTTATATTTATATTTATGAAGACAAAAAATATATTTTAGCATTATTTTTTATTTACTATAATTGCATTGAAGATTGAACATACATCATCATAAATATTACTCCAAACCTCCCACCGCTAGAGCTACTTAGTGATTCACATGATTAACTTTTTTCATCCTATTTTGTTTGCATTATTTCTTATATTCGTGAGTACTTTTTATATATAATATTTTAATTTTTTTTATTATATTTTAATTATGAATAATAATATACAGACACCTAATTGTTTTGACCACTTTACTAATATATTTTATTTCTTTTTTCTTATAAAATCATACATCATATATTATACTTTTTTTTCTCTCTCGGTGTTATATTTCTTTTTTCTTATAAAATCATACATCATATATTATACTTTTTTTTCTCTCTCGGTGTTATATAAGGATTTGAGGTGTTTATTCAACTTTTTCCTTTATAATACATGGTTGTTTTTGTCACATTTTAGTTTTTATAATTTATTTAAGTTTTAACATTATTGTTTTATTCTCTAAAATGTAATTTTTTTTTTACCATGAGTCTCTTTTTTATTAGTTTTTTTTTTAATTTCAGTCTCTTGTTTAAACAAAAGCAGATTTATGTTTCCATATTAGTTAGTTGCATGATCACATAAATAATTTTTTTCACATATCAAATATCAAAATAAAATAAAATAAATAAGAATTAAAATAAAAAAGGCTACCATATATTAAATGAATAAAAAACATTTAAATTTTTATAATAGTATAGATAGATAGATTATAGACGTAATAATAATGGAAATAAAATAGTGAAAAAAGAATATTATTATTTTTAGTTTATAGTTGAAACTAGAAAGAGCAAGAGTGAAGACAGAGAAAGATAATAAGATTGGAATGGAGAAGGCAAGCCTGTGCCACAGGAACACTCCTCTCCCACTTCTTAATCGCCCTTCCAATTTTCTTCAATTCAAGCACCAAAACTCCTTCCTCAAGTTCCCGAACCCAAACCTCCATCGACTGCGCAGGCTCAATTGCTCAGTATCAGACGGCACCGTTTCGTGTAAGCCTCGTATTGCATTTCTTTCCCCTCCGGTTTCTGAATTCAAATTTTGTGCAGTTAGTTAGTTAATGAATGTTGTTGTTGTTGCGTTTGCATTTTTATTATTATTCAGCTTCGCTTGGTGCCACGGACTCGTCTCTTGCGGTGAAGGTGAGACAGATAAAGATTGTTGTATAAATAGAATCATGCGTGTTTGATTTCACAATGGAGAATAATTGATTCCGAGTTTAAAATTGATTTTAAATGAATTTTACACGTTGGAGAATAATAGATGATTCTGAGTTCAAAATTAATTTTAAATTATTTTTCACATGTCAAAAAAAAAGAAAAAAAATTCAGAATTAATTATTAGTTGGAGCAACTTTAGCCAGTCTTGCATTGCATAAAAAAAATTAGGTTTAAATATTATTTTAGTATGTGTAATTTAATGTTTTTTTCATTTTCGTCCTTTCAACAAAATTTCGTTCTAATCCTGTTAAGATGTGTTTGTTTTATTTTTTTTTTATCTTTAACATGACATTTTTTTCATTGTTGAAAACATTTTTTACTGTTCAAAAAGTGCTATTTAAAGGTTTTAATAATGAAAACCAAAACAAACATATTTTATAAGGACTAAAATGAAAAAAAAAATACAATGACGAAAATAAAAAAAAAATTACTAAATTGCAAGGACGAAAAAAGTATTTAAACTATAAATTTATATTAAATTTTACTCATAACTTATAACAAAAACATTCAAACAAAAATCAAATCAATTCAAAATCAATTTTAATCAAAATTAATTTTGCAGCAATTATAGAATAGAATAGAAGATTGTTTTAACTGTTTGTTTAGTTTTTGTTCAGAAGAAAGCAGCAGAGGTGTCTTCTGAGCTCAAAGGGACCTCCATATTTCTGGTTGGTAAGAAAGAACACCAGCTAGCATTTCGATTAATGGGGGTTTGGATGTTTGTTGTGGCTTATGTGACACGATCAAATTCTTTTTTATTTTTTTACTAAATTAAATTGTGTTTATTTGATTTAAGGTTTGAAGAGCTCTCTTAAAACTAGTTTGGGGAAGCTGCTGGCTGATGCATTGCGGTATTATTATTTCGACAGGTATGTACTGTTTACATTGTTTTTCTCTGATAGAAAAATGGAGCTTCCAGTTATTTAGCTTTACTTGATGGTTATGTACTCTGTCCAGTGATAGTTTGGTGGAAGAAGCTGTAGGTGGTGCACTGGCTGCAAAATCATTCAGAGAGAGTGACGAAAAAGGCTTCTATGAGTCTGAGGTGATTGATTGCAGTTTTTAGTGTCCATAAACATATGGTGGATTTTGGTTTTAGTCCCTATAAAAAAATTCTATGGTTTTGGATTGGTTATCATAAATTTAATTTCTTTCAAAAGGGTCTTTGTTGTCATTTAATGATGACAAAAATGCTATTTTAGTGACTATTCTAAAATGACATGTGATGTGACATATCTAAATACATGTGGCGTCATCAGATGGACTATTTTAAAAAATATATATTTATAAAGATCAATATTAACAATTATTTTTTACCAATATTAAAACAAGCATTCACTATATTTACAGAAGCTAACAAGCATATTAAACCTTGATTGTATTAGACTTGCTGAATCTTACTTTGGATGCATACTTAATTGCTGTATGAGTTCATAATGGCAGGTCATCTGTACATTAGAAAAGTGTGACTCTAGAAGGGCATGAGGCTCACGCCTAGCGGTGTGACCATATTACTAATTTCTTTTAATTACCTTGGCTGACATCTTTCTTTTTTAACTGAATTTTCTGGATAAATATGCTCATTTCCATCACTTAACTGTTGAAGTAGAATATCAAATACTTATGTTTTACATGTCAAATGCTGCAGACTGAAGTACTGAAGCAATTATCGTCCATGGGTCGACTAGTGGTTTGTGCAGGAAATGGCACTGTTACAAGCTCCACTAATCTGTATGGATTTATAACTGCTAGCTAAGAGCTCACAATCTAGATTCAATGTAGTCATTTTTTCATACATTCACACAGTTAGTAAGTCAGAATTGTTGGGTGAAGATCGAACAACTCATTTTTTCTTGGTAAATGCAGACTTAAATCACGCATTTGAGATTTGATCCAATTAGTTTTCATCCAACAGTTTTGATTTGTTGACTGTGTGAATGAGTGAAAAAACTAACTGCAGCTTAAATAGTATGCCAAACTCTATGTTAACCTCGATATTATATTGACTTGCTCTTAAATTGACATAGGGCCCTTCTGAGACATGGGATTTCATTATGGATTGATGTGCCTCTAGATTTTGTGGCCAGAGATGTAATTGAAGATAAGAGTCAATTTGCTCCATCTGAAATATCTATTTCAGGATCATACCCAGAGGTTTATTCCCTGCTGTGAAAAGTGTAGTGGCACAAGTATACAAACTTCTTTCAGTAATCTAAATTCCTAATGTCTCTGATAAATGATGTTAGGTACAGGATGAACTAGGTGCTCTGTACGATAAATACAGAGTTGGATATGCTACAGCTGATGCTATTATTTCAGTTCAAAGTACACAACGCTCCCTGTTTTTTTTGTTTACAGTTTTTGTTAAGCAAGGGGAGGTTGGGGTGATTTAAAATGTTTGTCTCAAGTCCTAAAGGCTTCTTTCTTTTTGCAGAAGTAGTTTCTCGGCTGGGTTGTGATAACTTAGATGAAATTACAAGAGAAGACATGGCTTTGGAGGTTGTAATTTTTATGCAAGCAATTTGAAGCATGCCATGCTAACTGTTTCTTGTTAGGAAGTATTAGATGAGCTAAATTTTTGGTATAATGAGTAAAGCATTGTTTTTGACTTTGGATAGTTGATTGGTTCCTAGTTCCTAACCATTTTGACTTATCTAACTGTTCTTACTGAATCTTGACAAATTTTTACTGAATTTTTTTTCTGGCTGTGTAGTAGCCTTATTCTTATCAATTGTTATTCTTAACTAATTTCAGGCTCTTAGGGAAATTGAGAAGTTGACCAGAGTAAAGAAGATGCAGGAAGAGGCTGCAAGACCATTTTAACCAACTTGGACATGCTCCCTTCCTTTACCCGGAATCAAATTGGACAATCTAAACATTTTTAAATTTGCAATCCCTGTGTTAGCTTCTCAAATTTCAGTTTTCTTTTTAGTTGTTTTCCTTTGAAATTTCAGTCTTCCTATTGTTGTTGTTGTTTTAAGACTTACTCTGTACTATAGTGTTATATAGGGGAGGAGAAAAATACTCCTTTCTGTACCTCCAATACAACTTTTTTGCCTACTTTTTTTTTCTTCTTTTTATCAATGATTACTTGATTTCTTCCTGAATTAGCTTCGGATATCTTCACCCTTGGCCCTGAATTTCCTTTGGTTTTTAATTCACTCAATTCTTTTATTTTTGGATTAGAATCTAAGAAAAAGAAAGGAATGAAAAAAATAGAAATTAATAATTTGAAATCAAATTATGAAAGTTTTCACTCCAATTAATATTAATATAGTACAAAAGTAATACTGGACCAACGACAGTCACGCACAGCGAGCAGAATTAGTCTCTGACCTAATAGGTTAAGATATAGCGTGTCCTCTCACCTAGAATAAAAAAAAATAATACAATGATCTCAAATTGTATTTCATTTTAAATTGCAACATGACAAAAATCCCGAGTTTTACTCTGAATTCCAATGAGGCTGAATTAACTTTTGCTCTTTATTTTTTCTGACTTAAAACGAAAAAGAGATTATTTAGATCTATTCAATAAGATTTATAATCTTCTCCATCCCTTGAATCAATAACTTGAATGAAAAAAAATATATCAATGCATTTGCAGAAAAATGATTAAACTCTATCAAGAGAACCATTAAATATGGATTAAAAATGTTATCCTTACAGGGATGAAGACAAGTATTTTTTTTCATAAAGTGAATATGGAAATATCCACTCTATTGGTTACCATTCTAACTTGTGAACGAAACAAACATACCATTTTTTTCTAACTTCTGTTTTAGACTAACGATACAAACATAAGGTTGAAACAAACCTAAAAAGCAACTAATCAAACCAAGAAGAATTATGTGCGGAATTAACCATCCAACCAAACAGAAAATATTTTAATATTCTCCCTTTACCTTCCAATTACTTCAATTAAGATAATCTCCATTTCTTCAAGATTAAGTGATTGATTTGTCCCCCACAGCCCTGAAAGAGACAGCTAGAAGCCTTGAATGCCAAATTACAGTCATAGTTATTAGTTCCCCTAAAATTTCTCTTGCATCTTCTTAGCTGACAGCTGTTACCACAATACCCCACTCTGTTTCTTAGAGTAATTTATTTTTGTTACACTTTGGTTTAAGTCTTCATTTGATGGTGTAACTAACAGAACTATTACTTATGGGAGATTATTAGTTAATTAGTATACAAATTCAATTTTGGTTCTTTAAATTTATTTTTGAATTTAATTTCATCCTTTATTTTTTAAAATTAATTTAATTTGTTCTTTCAATCTAAATGGTAAGGAATTACAAAATTTAAAATCTTCACTAAGTGATGTTAAACCGCCACAAAATGTATATTTCCCAAAAAAAAAAAAAGAATGAATCGTTTTTAAAAATTTGATAATCAATTTGAACCTAAAAAAATTAGAGGATCAAATTGAATTGATTTTTAAAATTAAAGGACCAAATTAAACAAAAAAAAGTTAGAGGACTAAATTGAATCTAAAAAATAAATTAGAGAAGTAAAAAACTAATTTAACCTAGATTATTTTATTATTCAATAAATATAATTAATAGAGTTAAATAGTGATGCATTATCATCCAATTATAAATCATCTTATATATGACTTTTAAAATAATTTTATAAAAGTTAATAAACTTATCATATTTTTATAATAGAATGATATTATAAAATTATTTTCACTACAGAATTTTTTCTCTAATTAATATTACAACTTTTCACATGCAAACCAAAAAAGTAATTTGTGTGAAGTTTATTTCTTAAAAAAGATTCAAAGAAAACCAAAAGAGTGTATAAGAAAGATTTATTTACCTTCGAGTATAATAGAAAAAATTGTTATTTTTAAAATATGAAAAGTTTTATTATTTTAAACTTTTTTTACTACAAAATATAATTCTAACTTATGTATAGGTTATTATTATATATATATATATATATATATATATATATATATATATTTAATTTTAATTTATTAAAGAGATTACATCATTTTATTGTTTGATAAGTACTTATAAAAAACATTATTGTCCTTCTTTGTGGGTAGTAACTTTAATGCCAGTGTTCTTTTCTATTGGATCGCTAAATGCCTATACCCATAGTTGTTACCTGCTTTTAGTTAATACATGAAAATTTGAAATATAAATAACATTGATTAAAAAATATAATAGAAATTAAATTAAAATTTCATTCAATTTTTCTTATAAAACATAATCACAATCATAACATAATTTTCTTTTACCTTCATTACATACTCAAAACTCTAACACAAAACATTTGGTTAGATTATAATAATGCTACGTTGATAGTCATGTACTTTGAAGTAAAATATAACAAAAATTAAATTTTTATTTAAATATTATTTACAAAACATGACCGTTTAGTAAATAATAAAAATCACGTGCTTTGTAGTAAAATATAACAAAAATTAAAAATTTATTTCAGATCATTTACTAAACATGATCTTTTAGTAAATAAAAATCTTAACTTTTTTCAGAAAACAAAACTTGAATTTTTTTGTGTGAATTAAGGAATATAATTTATCTCTATAAGGAACATTTTTTCCGGTGAATTAAGGAATGTTATGTATCTCTACAAGGAATATGATTTTTTTTTTAATTAAGGAACTTGATCTATCGCTTAGCATCTAAAGATTAAAGAATATATTTGTTATTGGTGAATTAAGAAATATGATCTATATAATAATAATAATAATAATAATAATAATAATAATAATAATAATAATAATAATAATAATAATAATAATAATAATAATAATCTATCTCTATAACAACATCTAAAGCGGACTTTCAGATCAATTTTACAGGAATTTATAAAATTGACCAACTAAATTTGTTCATTAAATGATAGGGGACCAAATTCATAATTGGAGATAAAATGGGAATCAATCTTATAATTTTACCTAAATAATTTTTAAAAAAAAAACAATAAAACCAAGGAACTAAAAAACAAAAAGTTTGAAAACATGTCTTGTTCCTCTTCTTCTTTGTTTTCATGCGTTTTTTTTTTTGTCAGATCTAGTTTTGTGCATAATGTGCCATCTTGTTTTGCCTTTTTCTGCTTGTTTGCTGAGAAAATGAAGGAAAGTTGTGGGGTTTGGGGAATGCGGGTTCTCAAACGTATGAAACTTTCTTCACGGTTTTGTTATTTTTATTCGTCAGTGTTGCACCTGTTCCGTTTTTAAAAGGAAAAAAAAATAATCAAAGAGGTTGCCATGGATAGTGACAACTAAATTAATCTAGAAGCTTCTTCTACTTGTGTTTAATTTTCAATGGTCAACTATGTTTGAGTTAAATAAATAATGGATGCATTATGCATTTATGCCTCATTTAAAGTATTCTTCAGTGGCTTCTTCTTGCCAATGAAGAAAACTTAATGACTAATCAGATCATGAAATTATTCTTGTAAAATCAGCACTTCCCACTTCCCAGAATCCTTTTTTTTTTAACGTCGAAAAATTATTTTTGTAATTTTAATTTTAAATTTTAAATTATTCCTTCCAGATTATATAACAGTGAACTTCTTAGAGACTCCATGATGTGTATAAAATGTTCTCTGATTTTTTTTCATTCTAATATACTATGAACTGACAGTATACTTCACTTTCTTTTAGCTATAAGTTGAAGTGTGGTTGATCATTTAATGATCCAACAAAGTTCTAATAATTAATTAAATAATGCTAATCCACGAAATAAATTATGATAAACCTGACATTCTTGCACTTAGATAGCAACAGGAAATAGCATTAGTTACATGGTGCTCATGAAAGCTCTGTTCTTTGGGATAATGCATTTATTGGCCTGGAGTACTCAGTTTGGTATCATTGAACATTTTGAGTTACCTGCTTAGTGCTCACATAAGCTCCATTTACTGGCCCTTCTTAGGAGTTGTATTCTTTTCATTACACAACAATCTTCTCAATATGATAATAAATTTGTTCTATGCATAAATAAAGTTGTGGATGCGTTTAAAGTCTGTCGTTGCAATCTTGTTGATTTAGTCATTATTCAATTGTCGAGTAGGCATGCTGTAAAAACACGTCTCTCAACCACCTCACGATACTCTTGATGGATGGCCTCTCTCAGGATCTGCAAAGATTTTCAAAAGTGGACTCAGTTCAAGTGAATTGAAAGAACAGGAGAATAAAAAAAAGATCTAAAAAAAATGAGACAAACCCACCTGAAATTCAGTATCTTTCAGTTTCTTTTTTAAAGAACTGCAAAAAATGCAAGGTACAGATGAGATAGGTCCAATAAAACATTAAGCCAAAAATGATTCAGAAGACCAACAGTGTAATCCTAGTTTGAATCCCCAGGTTTACTCATTTTGATTCAGCATAGGTTGCATATTCATGTAAGTTGAAAGCCATGAAATATGTGGAAAAATTATCATGTAATCACTAATCATATTATATAAGTAAGATAAGTTAGACCACAAGCCCACCACAACAAATTAACATAACTTTTATTTTAAGGATTAAAGAACCTCCGGTACAAAAGTTTCCTATTATAAACTAGGTTCATAATATAAAAAAGTTACATTGATCATTTACCGGAAAAAAAAAGTTACATTGGCTTTTGGGCATTTAGATTGAGATGATAACACCTTCCTTTACTCTTGATTTATCCTTTTTAGGCATTCCTTAGTTTCCAGATATATATAATATATAATCATATTACGAAAGATATATTCATATTGTTGATTGAATATCAACCAAGATGCCAAGGACAAAATAATATTTTAGACTCAAAAGGACTAGAAATTGAGTTGCCTTAGAAGAGGAATATTCATGCTGGAGACTCTCTTATAGACTTGTATTTATCAAGTAAAATATTAAGTATCTAAATTGTTATACATTTGAATTTGTGTACTGCAAGAGAATTTGAGAAATGAATAGTTGTAAAATTATGGAAGCAGAGAGAGAATTACATATACTAAACTACAAATGCAATGAGAGAGAATTACATATACTAAAATACAAATGCAATGAGAAATTCAATTTGAGGAGAAAGTTACGAGACAATTATAATGAAATAAAAAGCCGGATTATAACTGACATGGTTGTTGCTGTTCTTGACCGGTCAGCACCTGATCCTTTTCCACACCCGTTTGCCAAATTCTAAAATACAGAATGGAATGAGTCAATTTACACCAAGAATCTATGGATTGAATAAAACACTTACAGGCATTCAGTAAAGACACTTCTTTGTCCAGTTCTTCAATTTTGGTCTTTAAGTAATGTGCAGTTTTCTTAACTTCATCAACATCTTTCTCCATTCTCTGCTTTATAGCTGCAGATAATCATAGGATCAAGCTAAAGCAATTAGTTTAACACTCGTGATCTTTGTTCACATCTGCAGAACAACTACCTTCAAATTTGTAGTTTTATCAGAAGGGCAATTTAACATCTAGAAACTATCTTACAGCAAATTCTTCTACATATCAATATCATAATTTCAAACTATAAATAATACTTGCTTGCAAACTACTACTCTATACATGTTTATTTAATTATATTTTACAATACAAAATTTCATTAATGCCTACAAGATATATTCTGCTAAAAGTTCAACGAGTCACAAAAGGAGTAGTAATTTCCACATTTGTGTGTGTCTCACTATAATATTTTTAAGAAATTATATGAAAGGAGGGATGCATCACTAAATAATTTTTCTTTTTATTACTTTATTTATGGTGATTAAAAAATTAAAATAAAAAAGAACAATGGAACATGCATAAGATTGTTTGAAAAAATGATAAAACAATATTATACTAACCCTTCATGGAAGGAGCCTTGGTCACGGCTTTGGATTCCTCATGGGCATCCTGCATACAAGGTTAATTTGCATAAAAATGGTGAGGAAAATTTCAAGTAATCTTTAGTTCATAGTATAAACCAACAAGGAAGCACAACAGCTTTTCATTATTTGTATAAACCAACAATAGTAGTCAAGTTTGTAAAGACAGGTTACCTGGAGCTTTTTCAAAAGCTTATCCAGCTTGGCATATTGTTTATCAAGCTCTTGAACCTATTAAAAAAAGCCATAGGATCATTCAATCGGATGAGCAATATGATTGAACATGGAAAGAAATAATGAAAGATAAGCTTATTAATGCTTTTATTCAAATATATATATATATATATATATATATATATATATATATATATATATATAACCACCTTTTTGAAAAAACTATCCAAGCCCAAGTCTCCTGAATTCCTTGCATATTCTCCTAACTCAACGTCACCACCTCATTGGCCTTGGTCACGTGGAATTTCAAATGATTCCTGAGTAAAGAAAAAAATAGATCATCAAATTAATATATATGGTTCAACTTTAACACTGATGTTGCTATCTGCACGTTCTTGGTAAACTAGCCACACAAGTTATTGCTATCCAAGCACAATATTCTACATACCACAAAAGCACATACTAATCTTAGATGCATGTAAAATTCAAACAGTAACAGAACAAATAATCTTTTTCAAATTTTTTATATGATCTCACTACAAAGACTTTTTAATTATTAAGTACTACACTACTGTTAAGACCTATGTAGTGACAGGTTATTATGGATATATGCATTGAATTTTCATTAGTGCACAGGTATTCTGTTTTTGTCCCCCCAGTAACAGTCAATGGAAGGATTGAATTCACAGCCCAATACATTGTACAAATCCAAGTTAAAGGCCTAACTGCATTCAATAAATATTGCAAATAAAAAATTGCATATACAGCTTCAGTAAACATCTTATTAACTTTTGTAAATATCAAAATAAGACATCCTTAAGCATTTGCTTCCCTTTGCTTTGGCATGAAACTTTAGGGGATATGTTTGAGTTGTTTACTCATTAGTGGTTGTATTCAATTTTATACCATTAGTTTTCATTGAAATGGAGTTAATTTGTTTTTATTCTCTGGTTTTCATGATTTTCAGTTACGGGCACAAGAGCTGATGAGGAGGTATTCTTTCTTTTCTTAACTTTTATTCATCCGCTGATGGAAATGTCTTTTAGAAGTTTGTCTTCTAATCATTTAACTATGTATAGACAATTGACAGATTAATTGAAACTGGAGATAGTGAACAAATTTTCCAGAAGGCAATTCAAGAACAAGGACGAGGCCAGGCAAATTATATGATATTAGGAAACCTACCTTGTCATTGAATCATTGTACACTCCTCATACATCGAGTTATCTTTGTAGATAATGGACACCTTGGCTGAAATTCAAGAGCAAGATGAAGCAGTTAGAGATGTTGAGAGTAAGCTTCTTGATTTACCACAGTTATTTAATCAGTTGGTTCAATTAATTTGACTGCGATAATGTAGCTCCACAAATTAGGACACTTAATATCCTGATTAGATGATGACAGACATGCAGAAAATAGTGCATAAAATAATTACTTGTGCAGATTTACTTTTTATTTTTTTTTTTACATTCTGTCCTAATAAGTACAATTTATATAAAAGGCCTATAGAACCACTAGGACAGGGGGGCCGGGGGGGTTAATGGATTGAGATTATTTTGAACCGGAAAATATTTATGCTTTCATATGATGATGGATTTAGTCTTATTACACTATAAAACTAATGGTATCACTATCACTTCACTTGTGAAGGAATTTCCTGTTACAGTTTTGCTGTTTAGGATATTTATATTATTTCTTCAGCTTCCCAGTTCACACATTCTTGGTCTTCTTTTTTTGATATATTTATGTACATTTTGCACAAGTGATCCATACATGTCATGAGAGATGGAAGCCATAAAATATATCACAGCACTACACTTGTGGGAAGCTAAAAATTGCTTTTGCAAGTCTTTGTTAGGGTGCCATAAGAAAAGAATGCAATTTATTCTCAAAAGTATGTTTAGATGCTATGCTGGCACAAATATGCATATAATACACACACCTGCAAGATATGTGAAGGTAGAGATAGATATCTAGTTTGGACGTTAATTGCTTCATGTCTTCAGATATTTCTGGATATTTCAGTGTTAGTGGATGCGCAAGGAGACATGCTTGACAACATAGAAACACAGGTTTTTTTTTTTTATCTTTTTGCATATCAAGTGAAAGCTGAGAGCAATGAATGAGCAAATTTCAACTGTATGTATGGTTAAGATTAAAACTAATTAAAACAATCTTCACTATCTAGATTAACATAATATATACTTTTAAAATACATGAAAATAAGAGTTAATTGATTATTTTCTTATTGTTTTTTAATTTTTATAAATTTAGGTAATACATAATAATAATTAAACAGTTGCACCAATGAGAATAGTTAATCTTGATCATCTGTATGGTCAATGTAATGTATGTATGGTCAAAATTAGCAGTTTTAGTGTGTGTGTGTGTATTAATCACTGAAAAATTGATTGGTTGATCAAAGTTGGTTTCTGCTCTTGCATCAGGTTTCAAGTGCAGTGGATCACGTGCATCAAGGAAACAATGCCCTCCAGAAGGCAAAGAAACTACAAAGGAACTCTAGAAAATGGATGTGCATTGCAATCATGATCGTTGTTATAATAATTGTTGTTGCTATCATCAAACCACGGGTTACCAAAAACGGTGTATAGTTTCCATTTCCAGTCAGCAACTTATACCTCATGATTCTTTTTCCCGATCCATTCTTTTGGTTTCGCATGTTTTAAGAACATTCTTTACGTGTTATATTGCACTTGAAAGAAACTTGAACCAACAAATATTGAATTGAGATGTATACTATTGTTACATAAAAGAAAATATATTGATTACTATCTCCAATCACTTCTGAAGGAAAAAAAATTGCTTTTTTATTTATCTGTCATTTTAAAAATTTAAGATCGCATTTGTTCTTTTCTTTCTTTTACCCTTATAAACAAAAGACAGAAGAAATCCTGTTTGAAATGTCAAAGTAATAAATTAGAGAAATAAAATGCATATTAAGAAACTACAATTAGTTTTAGTAAAAATGATAAAAATAATTATTTTTCATAATCTATTTGTTATAACCTTAAATGAAAATTAGATAAAAAGACATAGAGGATGTTTCTTTTGCGTTGGACGAATTTGCTTCTCCACCTTGACTTTGACTCCAGCAATGTTCCAAAACTGAAATTCAATTCCTACATTCAAAAAGTTTAAAAGCATAAGAAATAATTCCTAATTTAAACAAACTAACTAAATTCCTGGGAAAATAAATTCTAAAGTAAAAGAGGTATAGACAAAGTTTAAAATAAGGAATAATTGGAATTATATGTGCATAAAAAGGTTAGCAAATTATGTTTTTATCAAACAACAAGTGAATTGAACTCTTGATAACATGCTTAAAAACTAAGTTATTTACTAATTATGTTATACATCATCCATGGAATGGTGTGCGAAAAACATGTTATATATCATCCATTATTGTATGATAAGGTTTAAAATCTTTCTTCTAAAATTCTACAACTTAGTAACATGTATATACTTTATATTTCCATCTTGAATTTTCAAATCATGTTAATCTAGCAATTACCGTTAGCATGATTAATTAATTATTATGATTGTTTCATATAAGTAGTGGCATAATTATTACTATTCCCTTTATATATATGGAAAAAAATATCAATAATCACTATTAGCTGTAAGTTTTTGTTAAAATGTTACTAGGAGAATTCAAACTCATGACATCTCTAAGCTTAAGCTCTTTACATTCTTTTTATCTCTCCTTTTTTTTTCTCACGATTCTCTCCTACATAAATAATTTTTTTAAGTTATATAATAAAGTACGATGATATTCTTAAATTAAATTTTGAAAAACAAAAAGATTTAATGATTTTTTAGTCTAAAATTTTTTGTGTTAAATAATAATATACACCGACTAGGATAAATATATATATAATTTTGAATTTTGGATAGATTAAGATAGCATAATTCCATTTTTTTTATAATTTTTTTATAGATTGAAATAACATTGGTCCAATGTTAGATACCCAACTTGTTTAATATAGTAATGTTTGTGTCCTTTTCCTTATATTTTCATTCGCGTCCAACATGGGATTCAATGTGTACACTTTGGTGGTACGCAATTACTTATCAAATTTCATTTCATCATTAGAAAAAATATAAAAAGAAAACAAAACAAAAAACTTTGTCGATTAACTCAAATTGAAAAAAGTTTTTTAGATTGGCTTTATTGTCTTTCTTAGTTAACAAATAAGACAACGACAATGTCTTGTATATCACAAACATTGTTGGATTAGTTGAAAATGATGAACATATGAATATAAAGGTGGAGACCAGAGAGGGGTTAGGCAGTGACGTGAGGACAACTTGCAACAAAAGCAGTTCACACGGCATGATAAGGGCATAAATATCTTATAAAAAATGAAACACTATTTCTTTATACAAAAATTTGTATAATACCTAATAAAAAATTGTATAATAAAGTGAGATAGGAAGAGAAAATCAAAGAGAAGTTTATAATAATATGATTAATGTGATAGAGAGAGGGGAATATACGATATTATAAAAAAGTATTGTAAAATTGATATATAATTTTACATATTAATGAAATGTGTTTTTAGTCCATATAATTTTTGAAAATTCATAGTCCCTGGGGTAGAGAACGTTAATGAAAGTGGAAGCGCTCTCGGCATTTATCATTGTATACTTTCAAACGTCATGTCACCATTTTCGTTAACGTTGTCGACTTTTAGAGATCAAATGATTTTAAAAGAAAATTGTAGAAACTAGAATAATTTTTTAAAATTTGATGAATAACAAACAGATTTATCTCAAGCCTCAAATTCCTAAAAACATAATTAAGTTTCTCTAAAAAAAAGAAGCATAATTTAGTTCTATAATATAGTATTTAAGTGTGTAGTGGTATAGATATGATGGTGACAAACGACTTGGTCCACCTTAATTAGTGCTAAGCATGGCCTTTTGAGTCTGAGTTTATGGATGCATCTCAAGCATCATTTGGGAGCCTCCAAGTGGAGGCCATTCACTCCATCACTACTATCTTTTCAAGTGCTTGACCTAGGCAAAAAGATGGGAAGAGGGAACAAAACTAGCTTCTTGTTTTATATTTTCCTCACTTGGTTTTGTGTAGATGGTTTGGTCATTCTGTCTGACTTCCTTATCGTGGCATGAACACCGTTGTCAAATTTGGCATTGAAAAATTATTTAAGGGGAAAAGATTTTAAATCCTTTGAATAATTACTTTTCTCACTTTAAGTCTTCCATCCAAATATGCTCTTAAAGTTAGAAATATACCACTTCAATTGCTTAGAATTTTTCTGTCCGACTTAATTGATTCTTCCATTAATTTATCACTCTAATTTAATTAACTTGATAATATATATCAAACTGTAAAAAATATCACATCACTCAAAGTTGACAATGTTAGAGGGAAAAAATAACAGGATGAATCAATTTCATCCAACAAAGACACTATAAGAGATTAAAATGAATTCTTTAACTCAATAAATGAAACTGAAATCTAAAATATAGATAAGAATCAAAATTCTATTTCAGCATTCACAAAATAATTACATCAAATTGATTATGTTTAGGAGTCTGGATCTAAAATAAAATAACTTGGCTGTGTCAGTATTCAGTAATGCAATGCCAACAAACGAGACAGGTATAGCGGTCATTCCGAACAAAGTCAGGAGAAATTGAATGTGACTGCTAACTTGTCTTCATCACACATAATAATTTTATACATTTTAAAAGCTAATCAACAATAAAATAAAAAAAATTCAAGAACTACTCTTGTAATATACTAAGCCCACTTGCTACTTAACTTAGCAACTTTTTTAATCCATATATTATGATCTCACAAACTTGCAAGCAACAACATGAAAATTGAGGAACCAAACCAAATCTATATGTGTGAGTTGTGAGAGCTAAGGAAGTTTCTCTGCTACACTTTGAGATGGAAATTCAATTCCAGCATCCAAAGAAGCACTTGAGAGCAAGCACATCAAAAGGAGGCAAAGGGAGAAACAACAACAACAAAACCAAAAGCAAGTATGTTGGGGTGAGGCAAAGAGCATCAGGGAAATGGGTTGCTGAGATCAAAGACACAACACAAAAGATAAGAATGTGGCTTGGCACATATGAGACAGCAGAGGAAGCAGCAAGGGCTTATGATGAAGCTGCATGCCTCCTTCGTGGATCCAACACTCGCACCAACTTCATCACACGTGTGTCCCTTGATTCCCCTCTCGCTTCGCGGATTCAGAATCTTGTCAACAACAGAAAAGGTACCAAAACCAAACAAGAACAATATGTCGTGGAAACATGTGACACAAGGATCAAGAGCAACCGACATGAGTCGATCGCTCTACCAGAAGGAGCTAGTCCTCCACAACGTGGTGAACTAAGGTCTGAATCTTCGTTGGAAGACGTGTCCAAATTTAGTATCCAACAACTGTATATTGATCAGGATTGTCTCCGAAAGAAAATACGTGTGGGAAATGAGAAGAAAAGAAGGGTCAATAGCACCACTTGTAGTACTAGTAATAGTACTAATTCAAGCAATAATAGTGACTCATGTGAGAACTCACTTTCTAGTGAGACAACAACACAAAACACACAACAATTTGATGATGATGCTTATAGACCTGATTTGAGCAATTTCATGGTGTCCGAGTCAGGTTCTCATCAGAACAATCCTTCATGGGGTTTTGAACCTTCTTTTAGCCAAGTAATGGATGTAGCAAACCTGCCTGATATAGCTGGCTTGGAGCTTCCAGATTTTGAAAGGATAAAAGTTGAAAGGCAAATATCAGCTTCACTTTATGCAATTAATGGTGTGCAAGAGTACATGGACACTCTTCAAGACTCTAACAATAATAATGGAGCTATCTGGGATTTCCCACCCTTTTGCTCTTTTTTGTGTTAAACCTGAAGGTCTAAGTATGATCCAGCAAATCTTTCTTCCAATTTTTCTACAGTATTTGTTTATTTTTTTTAGTTTTTCTGTTTAGAAATAAAAAGAAATAGAATTCTGTTTTAACTGCTTTCCAAATATTAGCAGGAAGATATTTGGATTGAATTAGTTGCTTAAGGGAACCTTTTTCAGTCATTATTATGTAAAAAGTCAGAGCATTCATGTATGTATTTGGCAAAACCAGCAGACAACTACAAATTGAAAGATGAAAAATAATATATTAGCCCATTCAATCAAATAAAATTGCTTTGAACAAGTTAGTAAGTGTAAAATAAAATAAAATAAAAACATTTAATTACTTGGTCTTAATTTGAAATTGGTTATATATATATATATATATATATATATATATATATATATATATATATATATATATATATATATATATATATATATATATGAGACGAAGGGAGTAATTTAGAGAAAAAAAATGTTTTGGGATCTTCTCAGATTTTTCAGTGTTAAACCTTTGGGGTTAAAAAAAAACAAAACTCTTCCGACACCTATTTTTTATTTAGAAAATTCGAATATTAAATTTACTTGAAAAGGATTTTTTTTTTTTAATTCACAAAACTATTAAGCTTTACCTGAAAACGAAAACTAAACATACCACTTGACCCAACAAGTTTTGGTCCAATGATGTTACAATTTACAAGTATAATTGTCATCCCCCTTTGGTAATTTGGATAGGCCATGTACATCTCAAAATTTTCAATAAACTATAGCTACTACTAACCTTGGCGTGTGAACCATCACAGAATTGACCCACTCAAAAATCTTTACGCGGAGATTATGTCTCAACTGAGCTTATATCACTTATCACGTCCAAAGATATGCTTACATGTTGCATATCGTTCAAAGACATCATTTCACCTCCCTTGTAAGCTCCCTTCTTATATTCTTTTCTGTTAATAAGGTTTAGTAAAAAAAAAAAATTTCAATAAAATTATATGGACCCAGCTTGTTACAACTGAACCTAATATGGGGAACCCTAAGGGACTTGGTGCTAGAGAGCACCTTTTCTCTGATAAAATGACACGCTAATATGTTTTGATTCTTTCATGAAAACTGGATTAGAGGCAATATGGAAGGCTGCTTGAATACCACAAAACAGCTTTAATTGAAAGATATCTACAAATTTAGTTCTTGAATTAGTTGCTTGATCCATATTATTAGCTTACATGTAACCAACGTCATAGCTTGATATTCTAGTCACAATCTCAAACTTCTTACTTTTCCAAGAGACAACATGACAAGAACATAATATCCTAAGGTAAAACATCTATCAAGAGGGGACCCAACCCAATCAGCATTGTATAATCAATTACAAGTATGACCTTTATTGTGACACCCTCTACCCTTACAATTATAACTAACTAATTAAATAAATCATACAAAATTTAATTAAAAGATTATAAACACATAATAATAAAAGAAGGAAAAAAAACATGCAAAATTAATTAATAATTTTTTTTAAACACATTTAATTTAATCAATTCAAAAGGATAAAGGTTCACATCCACTTAGTGAAAACATAATAGAATATTACTTTTTTTAATAAAAGATAAGATTATCCCGACTCAAAACAAGGCCGTCCACTCTAAATAAATAATAAAAAAAAATCTAAAGTAGAAAAGTATAACACAATTATATCATTCAGTAAATCATAATCCCTATCACAGACTAAGTCTCTCCATCTCTAGCATGTGACTCATCATATGAAGGCTCACCTGAAACAAAGTGGCAATCAGCCCAAACACAAACACACACCGGAAGTGAGTTATCACATTCGTATATAATAAAACATTAGAGCATGTGAAACATATAATACTTAAAGCTAAATTTATATAAATAGCATTACTGCACAAAATCGCACACGTTATTCACACCCATTCAAGTTTACACACTCCATAAAATAACACCAACCACAATTGTTAACTCAATGAAATTCAAACACAAGCGTTATGCAACAATTATACTAAGACTCAAGCCTATATGCAATGTGGTACCATGTCAGTGAAAAACAACACTGGGACGCTTAGGAGTACATGACAAAGCACACCACACAATGGGTATACTCGATCACTCTCACTAAGTAACATCATAAGGTGACCAGTCAGGGTTACTCTGTTTTGCGAGAATGCCCCAACCACATGGGATCAACATAGGCTTAAAGGAGCACTCAAACCGAGTATCTTTACCCCCAAGGCTTAGACTCCGAAGAATCCGTTTGGGCCTCACCTTCCTGATTCAAGTCCAACCCCTAAAATATTATTTTTTTATTTGCACGCAGACACTGTTTATGAGTTATATAATACCCACGACCTTACTCTTATATTTCAAACATATTTAACAAATTGCGCTATAGTTTAACCCTTCAGGATCCTAACTAGGAATCCTACAATTTTCTTTAACACTGCGCATAAAAGTTCTCTCAAGGTACACACTGGTCGGGTTACTGTATAACTCATAACTTACATGACAAGTAATATCTCTACAAATATCAATCACACACTCATTCACAATCATGTTTCATGTCTATAGTTTAACATTTCACACTCTAACTAATTACAAAATATACTCAACAATTAGATAACAATGTATCATAATAATAATAACATACAATATTTAACTTCAAGGCTTATAAACAACTAACTATAAAATACACGTAAAATATATATATAAGTATATTATATTCAAAATATATAACAAAATATATATATTAACGTAAACGTAAACGTACATATCACATATAACATATAAAAAATATTAAATACATATTAATATAAAGTAATCACAATAATATCAAATATATTATTAAGTAAATACAAATTATATATAACAATAAAATATATATTCATATTGATTTCTATGAACAACATGTATACCTATATTTTAAATATATTTCAACTAAGTTGCCAACATCAAGAAAATGCCTAATTACAATGTGAATACAACTTTAGTTAATTTCTTTAAATGATTTTAGCCAATTCAATTATCCAACAATCCCTACACCTATGAATTTCATGACAAGAAATCACCCACGTGAAATAAAATATACAGCTTGTAAAAAAAAATAGTGTCAATATATATGTACACGTATACACTGCGGTGTAAAAATAATTATCTGGACACAATATACATTAGCACAGGAACAAGATTGAAAGGCCAACATATCTGGTATAAACAAAATCACCACCACACAATTTTTATGTTAATTATAAAGAATTCTAATTCCTAAGGTACACACCTAACAGAGAAACACATCAATCCTACAACAAACTCGCAACAGAACACATCAATTCTACAACAAACTCGCAACAGAACACCAATTGGTTCATCAAACACACTCAATCCGCGATTAAACATGAAAACATAATTAAATTCATAAACACCCCAAAATAACCCAAAAATTGATCCTCTAGGGATCCCTACACATGTTCATTCTAATCCCCAAGCGTGAGTAACTCATCCCTTACCTCGAGGTAGTCGCTTAAATGTTCTCTGTTAACAATGATGGCGTCTCTGGTGCTCTCTAGAGCTCCTCCTCTGATTGCTCTGTTAGGATTCTTGTGTGTCAGAAAAGAAGAAAGGAACAGAATGTGTTTTCCAAAAAGCTGCTCTCTAGGTTAACATTTGGCTTATATAGTGAAAATTTATGACCTAATAATTTTTATTTTATTTTTTCTTATTTATTTATGTATTAATTTATTATTTTCTTATTTACTTATTAAAGTTACGGCTGTTACATTTATTGTTATATAATATAAGCTTGATCCGGGGACCCCTTTACACACCTCAAAATTCAAATGGCTGCATCCCGATGTGTATCATAAGTATGACCTGCTTTTGGTCATGTCATTCTAAGATAATTCAACTTACCAACTAGTCTCTAATACCTTCCCGGATGAATAAGGGGCTCCCCCTGTCCTGGAAGAACCTTGTTATTTGGATCCATAGGAGTGTCGTTTGGTTTGCAGTCTAGCATGCCAGCCTCTTCAATAATGTCCAATGCATACTTCAACTGACACAAAACACTATATTTGAGAGAACTACTTCTATACCTACAAAATTTGAGAGAACCCAAGTCTTTGATTTGAAAGTAATTCAGAATAGAGACATTTAAGGGGGATCCCCTTTCCATTAATGGTGATCCAGAAAGTTGTAACATATTTTAAGATTTGAAGTAACCTCACAACATTATATATTACAAGTATTAAGAGGCTAGTGACTTCCATAATAACGATGACCTAAACAAATTGGAGCAATCGCATGATATGCATCCTTGTAGATCAAAGGTTTAAGAATCACTGCAAGGATGTGATGGAGGTCCAAAAGTTTGGGCAATTTAAAGTGAGAACTAAAAGTTGAATTCTTGTCTGGTTAGTGGACTGTCATTGCTGCCTAAGATTTTTTTCTTGATGCACTACACTAGTAAAAGCTGAAGATATTTTTGGGGGGATTATCATACAAAAAATATAAAATAAATAAAAAGAGGAATACAAGCACCCATGGAATGATTATGTCTATATATGAAGTAACTTCTTGTCATGCATAAAAAAGATTGGAATAATTTTATATTTGTATTATTTAGTGTTGAAAAATCATAAAGATGCTCCACTGTGTATCTGTATTTTAGGTAAAGAGGACAGTATCAAAAGCTACCAAATATTGTTGTTTAGATTTTCCAATAAATATTTCAGTATTATGCTTGTGTAATATTCAGATGAGTCCTTGTTGGTTCCCCTTTAATGTCTCTATTGGCATGATTTTGCTGGTTATATTTGACATAATGTCTAGAGAATAGATGTGATTTTTTTTTTCTTTTTTCTTTAGCTTGTTTGAATTTTTAGAGTTCACGATGGACTAAAATTCTTTTCACCACTTGCCCTAGCATTCTAGCCTTTATTTATAGATTAAGTCCACAACTTTGCTGTTTAGTTTTTGTATCTTATCAGTTATCACCATTTTTATGAGTTTTAAACTTTTCGTTTATTATAAAACAGGTGGGCATGAACTCAGCAAGACTACTGGGAATGCAGGTGCAAGATTAGCATGTGGTAATTCTCACTTTTCTTCATATTGTTTCCGGACATTAACAAATTATAATCTATTCCACGAGTTTAATCCGTTGCATGCATAAATTGTTAGTGGCTTAGTGCCTCTAAATTCTAATATGATTTTTTTTCTTGTCAAACTATTAAATAGGCAGGATTGTAGAAAAAGCATACTTAGCTTGGATGATAGAACGTTATTGACTCATACCAGGATAAGTTATTATAGGCCATATAGTTGAACTAGTTGTTGTAATTTGTAAACATAGTCATTCTTATGCATACAGTATTACAGTCAGTAAATAAGTTAGGTTAAACACAGAATGACAGAAAAGGTAGTATGTGGCATCATAGAGTTCAGTTTGGTTTAATACAGCCAGCTGCTTCTTGCTTTGTATGTTGAAACCTGACAATTGCTAATTGTTGATCAGGTATCATCGGGCTCCAGTCATCTGTTTAGGATAGTTTACCTATAGATGATGCATGCAATGTCATTTGACTTATGTATGAGATCACAATCATGCTGTAACTACTTTTATAGTAACTCCCATGACAAACTTAAGTTATACTACATTGTTGCCTGGGTGGGGTTGCTATGCTTGTAGCGTTTAGTATATGTAACTCATAAATGCAACAAAAGATTATAATTAAGTTTATGACAAAATTACGTGGCGCTTGTTATTTTCAAAGAAAACAGAAAATGCATTTGAATATGTGTTTGGTTTAATTTTTGAAAATATTTTTAGAGAAAACATTCTCGTAAAAAAGACTGATAATTAAAAACAAGCATTTGTCGTTTTAAATGTTTTTTTATGAAAGTGAAAACATGGTGGCTCAGTCGTAATTATAACCAACTTCTTTGGCAGCTTCGTTCCCAACCCTCTCGACCCATCATCCTTCCTCTACCTTCTTCTCCTTCAACCTTCATCTCCCAAAACACCACCACGCAGCACCACCTACCTCCAAACTCCATCATCAATGCATCAAACGGCTAACACCCCACCTCCAAACACCACACCATAACCCAAACAACCACACTGCCTTGTCCTCCACAACCACAAGCGCAAACTCCGGCGACCCAACCTCCACCAACAAAACGCCGCGCACCGCCACCTATCACCACCGCGACCCAACCTTCAGAGATTTCATTCCCTTTTGGTTAGGTTTCATCGTGTCCTGTTTCGATTGTTGGCAGCAAGGTCGACACCGGAAAAGGAGGTGGTTCGACAGTCAAGTGGAGGGTGGTTGACGGCACAATGTTGTGCGTTGGGTTCAAAAAGGTCTTTTTTGTTGTTGACAAGCTCTTTGTTGAAATGCCCCAAGCAGTTTTTCAATATTTTCATATTTTAAAAGAGAAAATAATAAATTAAAGCAAACATGTTTTCTAAATTAAAAAAAATTCAAACCAAGTATCACTTTATAATTTTGTTTCTTCTATTTTTAAAATTCATAATTTTGGTGTTTCAAATTTTAAAATTATATAATTTTAGTCCCTTCCATTAATTGTTAATTGACTATCAATGGACTATGATATGCCATTTGAACTCAAGATTTGATGTGAATCTTGCAATAGAGAGAAATCTGAGATCTTTAGAGTGAAGAATGAATTCTTCTACAAAACTCCTAAAGATCTCTTACCATACTTGAAAAAAAATAAAAAAAAAATATTCAAAACAGAAAATCAGAAATTTGCGAGAATGAGAGAAGGTCGTTGAGGAAAAAAAAAAGAAGACGAAGAAAAAAATGATGTACTTACCTGGATGGGGGAGCATGAATGTTGAGGGAGAAGAAAAAGAAAAAAAAATATTAAAAAGTGAAATTCATATGAAACTTATTAAAAATTATCTAAAATCATAAAATAAAATCTACCACTAAAGAAAATCTTACGTGATAAGATCAAAAAATGATTTAAGATTTCAACTTAAGATCTACCATTAAGATCTACCATTAAAATGCTCTTTAATGAAATGAAGGTAAAAGGGTACAACTTGAGAGACTTATGCAAAGGTATCCAAATTATTCATCACATAATATAACATAATGAGTAACATTCAAATATGAACACCATTTGTATCAAACATGTATAGAATGAGTGGTTTGGATATTTTTAATAAAATACCTTTGCAAAATTAATTTTAAATAAATACAATGAGTGATAAATTGTTCGGATGTTTTTATTTTAAAATCAAGCCAATAACAAAATTCAATACAAATATTTATCAGTTTAAAGTAGACTATATTTATCAGTTTAAAGTAGACTTGATCCCCTCCCATCTCATCGATCGTCTCAGTTCAAAGGATTAATGTCTCTGTAAAATGCGCTACAGAAGTAATCTACCATATATAATGGGAATGAAAAGCCATGATTCTCTCCATAAGCGAGGTGAAAAGCAACAAGACGAACAAGTTTATTTACAAAAACTACGACACACTACACAAAATTAGAGTGAACCCCAAGTAACCAAATGAAACTATTTAAAGCAGTAGCAATGTAGCTGTCGTACATTGAATTCAAAAGACAGAAACCAGTCCAGGAACACCCAGCCCCATCACTAGACCGAAGCCAATGGCTGAGTGAAACCAGTCCTGGCTGAGTGAAAGCTGCACCAGTATGCAATATAGCTTCCACGGCAGGGACTTTGGCAAGAACACAATTGGATCTCTAGCCTCTCAACCAAGTGTTCCTGTAAGATGAATTGTCTCGCAGAGAGGCATCATGGGGCTTGTACTCCATAACATAGCTGTGAGGAAGCTTTAAGTGACGTTTGATTGAATCTCTCAGAGCCATTACAGCCTGTAATGAGAAAGCAGGAACAATACTAAGGATGCTTCTATAAAAGAAAAAAAGCAACAATACTGAGGACATGCATAATTTACATATGCATATACAAATAGGGTCCATAATAATGCCAACCTGATGGTCTGAAGCATTGCGATTCCAGACACTCAATATATCCTCGTTGAAACGAATGCTTAGTACTGCACCACATATGTTATCCCCATAATCCAATTGGTCACCCACCAAGGCAAGAACCTGCACTTAGTATTATGAAACATTCAAGTCTCCAACAATAGAAGACAGAAATATAATAGCAATTGATGGTACAGGTCATGAAATCAAAATAACCAAACAAGAGAGATTCCAAACAGTACTTTAGCTGGTCAATTAACTTCAGAAATGTAGGTTTCTGTCTTCAGTTTCAGTTGTGAAAATCAACAACAAAACATTTGAGGCCCATAAAATTGCATAATTTTAGGAGAAATGTTAGTAACACATTCTAACACTCTTTTGAACACACTCTCCACTACTGGCTGAAATTTATTTGAAATCACATTTTTTTTTGCGGGTCTTACTTCTTATTCAACAAGTCTCTCTCATAATTTTGTAGTTTTAAAAAAATTGGAACCAATAGTAGAGTGTGTTAAAATGAGTGTATTAGAGTATGTTGCTAACATTCATCTAATTTTAATGAAAAATTTAGATATTAACGACAACAACCAAGACTTATGCTACTGAGTGGGATCAGATAAACTATATGTATCAAAACAGACCATTGGGATAAAATCAGATTTTCAGTAAAACTAGTTGGTGCAAGTACAGATTTAAATAATCACTCAATAAATTAAAGTGTTAACATTTTCCATAATCATGCCATAGCCATACATTTTATCAAGGAAGATAAAAAATGTTACAGATGAAAATATTTGCATTACCAGGTCCTCCCAAAAACGGCCAGAGACAACCTTTTTGAATCGTATAATCCATTTACCACCATTGCAGTTAGCAGAGTCCTTCAGAAAAACAATCATGCAGTGTGTCAATGAAAATTAAAAGATCGATACGACACACCTTCCCCCTTTTCACCCTCCCCCACCCCCTCAAAAAATTGGAACAGCTTATAAATTCTCAATCGGCAAGAAAATGCAACTTCAGCTACTACTTTTAAGTATCTACCTCCCATAGAGGACGGATTCCTTCCTTGAAAAGGTGCAAATCTGTTGGACTAGGTAAAGAAGCAGGACGAGCAAGATGGCAGTAGCAGACCCAAAATCCTTCAACCTATTAATACAATACATACAATCATGGAATCAACAAGGTATGGATAATTGTAATGAAGTATGAACTCATATTCAACTACAACTATCAACAAAGCAAAGACCTCACCGTACTAAATTCAACAATTTTCTTTATGTTGTCCTCATATGATGTTTGATTTCGAACTCCAGGTGTTCGACGAGTGTACCAGAAGACAAACTTGTGCTGCTAATAGAAATCACCAGCAACACAAAATAAATCCACCAAAATGTTAAATTGCACCAACAGCCTCTAAGCAGGATAAAAGATAGAGTGAAACAAACATAGCTACCACACATAATCAACAAGCATCTCAAATGATCAAGATGCTCAATCTAATCAAGTGCATAACCATCTCTCATATAACTACTTCAAAGCAGAAGCAGCCAACACAACATTCAATCAACTCTTCCAGAATTAAAACCACTCCTTACGTCAAATTGAAAGATCCCAGAATCATAGTGATACATCAAAGCAGGCTACCCTTACATAAAACCTTAACAAAAAACCAATCCAAAATTTTAATTTCTTTATCATCTTCCTCAGCAAATAATATAAATACCCACAATCCGAAACTTCCAATTTAGCCATTACATCGGACCTCTGCATGTCTATGCGTTGGTGCAAACTTCACTTACGCCCTTAAATTGCCATTCTCCAATAAAAAACCAAAATAAGAAAAACAAATTAAAAAAATAAAAAGCCTAGATATGAATCACCAAACTTCTCATTGCAAACCATTTCGTCCCAAATACACAACCATAGACCAGGATCAAAGTCAAAATTACCCTAATTTAAGGAACAAACACATAATAATAGACAATACTTAGATGCAGTTCTCGTATACTTTTGATTCCATTCTCTAATCAAATTGAAGTTTCACCTCAGTAATCCGCGTAATAAAAGTTTACATATCTCACTATAGATTATCAAGGTGAAACTATCGTTCTAATCGGAGAAAAGCACCAAAACCGTATCTAAATTTTATTCTAAAAACAAGAACAATACTAATAATTGTTGGTAGAGTTTGAGCGATTGAGTGGTGAAGAAATAAAAATGGAAGTGAGAGAGAGAGAGAGGAACCTTTAGGGGGTGAAGTCCGGCTTTGAGTTCACGAGCTTGTCGTTCTTCGATTTCTTTGTTGTTGGAATCAAGTGCCGATGCCAATTGAGAAGAAGAATCTAACGTTGTTGGGTGAGCATTTTCGGCGTTGTTCTCTGATTCCTTCTTCTCCACTGTGAAATCCATTGTTGTCGCTGCTTCCTAAACCCTAATCCCCTTTTCCCCTTTCTGCGCTCAGCGTTGTTGAGGTTCGTTTCGGTTCAGAGGAAGCAACGCGCTTGGGTTTTTGTGCTTTATAGGTAGATTCACTTCAGAAATATTTTAACCCTTTTTTTTTATTTGTTTTCATTTTTTCTCATTTCTTGTGAGTTGTGTTATGACAGAAAAAAAAAAAAGGACTTGTGTAGTCAATAGTCATATACTTTGATTTTTATGCTATGAATATTTTATAAATTATTGAAAGAAAAATAAGTTGATTGTTTGTTTATATTATTAGCGTATGTTTTTAAAATATATTATTATACTATAGTTTTCTTAGATAAAGAAATATAAATTATTTATTTAACATTTTCTGTTGTTGTTATTTAATCATTTGATAAAACATCATTTTGATGCTGAAAATCTAAAGCGTTGTTGCATTTTTTAAAGGGTGAAAAAACAAAAATAAGTCCACAAAAAGTCAAATAAATAAAATTAGCAATTTACTATTACTTTTGATCCTTTCAACATATATTAATATTATTGTTTTAAGTCACGCAGTTTTTTAAATTTTGAACTAAAGTGATTGAAAGATTACACTTTTAAATACTTTTTAAATTAATTTTTTTACTTTTAGGAAGTAATGTATTTTTTAATATATTAAGTTTTAAAAATTTTGAAGGCAATTTTTGTACCTCAAAATGGCATTGATGATGGTGAGTGAAGTCAACTTAGGTTGAACAATCAATCTCACATATGGAAAAATAAATTAGATATGAAAATAAGAAGTTGAGAGGATTTTTCTTTGTGGTTTATAATTTTTAAAATAAAATAAAGATAGTGACAACTAAGTTAGTTATCATTGTTTGACATTAATTATTTTAAAATTTAAAATACTAGCAATACTAAATGTTGTTGTTAATGGTAGGTAAAAGAAGGGATTGAAATGACATTTTCGAAAACATAAAAGATCAAAGATAAAATTTTCAAAACTAAATATAACAAAATAAAAATAAAATCACTAAAATATAATAAACCAAAAATAAAATTTAGTTTTTTTTAATATTTTATTCCTTCCATTCGTCCATGTGTATGTTTGGTCTTCCCCCTTGCTAATGTTGTAAAAGTAAATACAAGATTAAAACTAATATGATATGGTATGATTGGTAGATAATTTTATCTCTTAAGCTTGTGTTCAGGATTTTAGCCTATGTGAATGAAAAAATAATTCATACTCCTAGTATAAAATATAAGAAGAAGAAAAATGCATTTTTCTTGGTATCAAATACAATAATTTTTCAATGAAGGAAAGTTAGGGAAAAAATAATTTTTAAGTCAAAAGGCATCTATGTCTTAAAAACAAATCAAGACTATTAATTATTTTAATTAGATGCAAATCAATACAAAATGATAAAAAGTTGAGTCTAGTGTGTTACCAGATCATGATCTGTATCTCATCGTTTGAAGTTTCAGATGATGTCTCTCACATACATGATTTGACATAGCATTTAAGTGTTGCATTTAAGACCTTTATTCAATACTTTGCGTTTGAAATTCTTTTATCTATCAAGTCAAAATCCTATGAATAATAAATGAAGTCCATAATCTAAAAGTGTTGACCTTTATCAAAAGACGTTTCACTATGCAGATCAACTCTGATAAAAGAAGTGACTTTTCTGCTGAAGTGTTTGTCACGTTAATCTATCAACATGAACTCTCTGCATGAAGAACGAACATGCATTTAATGTAAGCATTAATTGCCTAAATAGTTAGAATTCATTTGACGAAAAACTTTAAGTGACGAATTAATCCATTGAAGGACAACAAACACTTAAAGATGAAGATTATAAATAGAATAAGCTTTAAAGAACAAAATATGAATTAATCTTATGTGAAATATTCATTCATTTTTTATTGTGTAAAACTTTTTGTAGACCTTTATATAGATAAAAAGTTGTCAAAATACTTTGTATATCTTAAGAGAAAAGACTAAAGTGTTGAGTGTAATATTTGTAAGACAATCATCTTTTAGTCATTAAACAATCTTAAACAACAAATCTTGTTGAAATCAAGCTTGGAGTATAACTTGTTATTGTAATAGCTAGAAGTAACAATAAAGAATACTTGTAACTTTTGTTAAGTTAATGAAACTTGGTGAATTGTCTAAAACTTGATGTAGTCTTGGTGATATAGTCGAACCAATATAAACCTTGTGTGTTTTTCTTTATTTTTTTTCTTCATGTTTAACTAACAAAGGGTTTAGATTTATTTTTAGATATTATATCAGTTTTTGGTCTATTAAGAAAACCATTTCATTATTGTTTGATCAAGCTTTTCACATTATATTTTATTTGTTTTAAGCAAAATTCGTATGAGATGATAACTCATTTTTTGTTTAAGAAAAGTTTAAAATTTTTAGATTTAATTATCCATTTAATCTTTATAGTTTTTAAACTTATCCCTTTTAGTTTTTATAATTAATAAATGAATTTTCTAGTCCCTAAAATTTACATTTTAATTCCTAAATGGTGCCTATAGTTAAAATTCTTTAACTAATAGACTTAAAAAAATTTAATCACATATGACTTTTGGGATTAAAATGTAAATTTAATGAACTAAAAAATTCACTTATTAAATTTCAAGGACTAAAAATCTACTTATTAATTATAGAGATTAAAAATGATAAATTTGAAAACTATCATAATTAAATGAGTAATTAAACCAAATTTTTTAAAATATAATTTAACATCATTTTCATGTTATTTGTGTGTATAGTGATTAACTAATTTTTTTAGTTAGTGTGTAATATTATTTTTTCTAATATTTGAGATAAGTTGTAGTATCATTAAGATGTAGTACCTTGGTTGAAAAAAAAAACGTAATGCAAGATTAAGAATAAAATAAAGTGTGGAATTTTTCATTTTTCAAAAAACAATGGCTATTGCGAACTGTCTAGAAAAAACAAACACACACGAGGTATACTCGGGGTTGGAGAGAGAGCGATTTTTAAGTATATGAATGTGTGGGAGAGAAAGGTTCCTAAAACAAAGACGAGAGAGACTCTAAAACCTTTCGTTCTTTTTTCCCTTTATTTTTCCCGTTTTGCCATTTTGCTTTTCTCCTTCCTTCATGGCTGCTTGGCTTATTCTTCTTCTCCTTTGCATGGCAATGATTCAATCCACGTTTGCGTCTTCTTCTTCCTCTTCGTGCCTTCCCGAGCTGCCTTCATTTCGCTACAATCTTCAATCACAATGCCCAATCTCGATCCCATCGAATCCACCTCTTCAGGTACCTCGTTTTTTATATTTTTGTTAATTTCCATGTATTGAGGTTGTTTTGTGCTCTGTGTTTGCTTTTTCCTAGGTTTCTGGTTTTATTAGATTTTGTTTTCAATGTTTGGATAGTTTGATCTGAATCATGTTGTGCGATTCATGTAGCTATTGATTAATAGGGACAATTTCATACCCGTAAATGGTTTTGAAGTCTTGATTTTGCAGGCTTGTGTAGATAATTTCTCATATTTCTTATTTTGGTTAACTATTTTATTTTTTTTAACTGCTTTGTTTTTATAGCAGACAAATTGAGTTTATAGTATTGCCTTGGACCTTGAAGATTTTGCTAGGATAAAGATTGCTACGCTTAATTGCTTGTAAACGATTAACTATTGTACTTGTCAATTGTCATGGCTAGGATTGTGACAGAGAAGTGAAAAATTTTAAAATTAGTTTTGAAAATGGAGTTGTCACCAATGTTTTCATGACCAGGATGGTATTGTTTGTGGTTTTTGACTCTGATAAGTGTAATTTTTTTTTTGTTTGTAGCTGATTGAGAACTAGTTGACTTGATTATTCTCATTGGATGGCATGGTCACACTGGTATAACAATAAAATACTCCCTCCATTCCTATTTATAAGACCCAAGTTTGAATTAGTGCTTGTTCCTTCTGATAAGACTCAATCTATAATATTTCTTGCATTAATTATTTTTAGACTAGAAATATCCCTAATTAAAAAAAGAGAGAGAATGTATTCACAAACAATTAGAAGAGAGGGGAGTATTAATGACAAGGATAATTATGGAAAAAGTTATAAATTTAAGACAAATTTATTGCTATCAACTAAACTAACTATTTTTCTTAATCTTGATGAATTAGGTAATTGGGTCTTATATATAGGAACAGAGGGAGTATGTACATTTGATGTCCTCTAATAACCTCTAAAGAGTGATCCATATGTATCAGTCAAAATAATTTAATTGTGATAAAAAATATATATGAACTATGGCTTTAATTCATGAGGAGATTGCATAAATTTCTTATTTTACTTTTTAGCATTAATTTTTTTTTATAGATGGCTATATAGTGTTGTTAACTATTACGATGCTCTCTAGCATCTTCTGAACCACTGCAACACCTGTCATTGTATTCTTTTCTTGAAAAAAAAATCATGTCAAATCTTCGAATGATTATATTTTCCTCAGGAAAATAGATAACCTTTTTTGATTATTTCAATTTTCAATCAAGTCACTCACACTAGCTTTAGTCTGAATCCCAGTTATAGATTTGAGTAAATAGTTACATAGATCATTTAGTTATCTATTAACAATTTGCATATTCTGATGACATTTATTTAATTTTTATTTTTGATTTGTTTAGGTGGATGGAAATTTTGTTGAAGGAATTTTCTCTGACATAAAGAGGACAGAGTATACGTCTATACTCTTTTATGCATCTTGGTGCCCATTCTCTCGTAAAATGCTTCCTCAATTTGAAATTCTAAGTTCCACGTTTCTCCAAGTAGAACATTTGGTTCTTGAGAAATCATCAGTTTTGCCAAGGTTTTGAAGTTATCCCTGCTTCTATTTAAAGTTTCTAAATAAGGATGAAACTATTTTTTTGTATGTTGTTTGCCTACTCTGTCTATGGCATATAACTTGCAGTGGTTAGTTCTATTCCTGGATCAACAATATCTAATTTCCTATTAAGGAATTCTAATGTTACTCTCTGTGACAGTTTTTTGAAAAAATTCTATATGAATAAATGAAAGCCATGTGGATCCACTAAATACGAAGTATATGCCTTGTAATTAAGGCATGAAAACCTACATGGATTTTTCACACAACTGCTAGCATTTCTCAATTTCCTGTTAGTTAGGCTAATGCCATAAGCAATAAATATATTCTTTTCTTTTTCAACTTTGTATTTTATACATGAATTTAAAATTTAGCAGAAATTATGACATGATCAATAGGCTATCTTTATAAATGTATGTTGATGTCAACATTTGTTTTGTTGTGTAGCTTCTTTTCAAAATATGGAATTCACAGCTTGCCTGCAATATTACTAGTGAACCAGACATCAAAGTTGAGATATCACGGTCCAAACAATCTTCTCTCCCTTTTTGAATTTTACGAAAGAAAGACAGGTAAGCATATCCAATTTCTTGTTTGTAACTATACAATGTATTATTAAAAGCAACAATTCTTCCCCAATTAGTAACTCGAGTGAAGTGAAAGAAACTTCAATGATTGATAATATTTTTTTGCCCAATTTACATCCATTGACTTGTCCGCTTGTATCAGGGTTTGCACCAAGTAGTAATATAGTTATTAGTCCATCAACCAGCACGATGAGTGATGAGAATTCAACTACAAACCTATTCAGTTTGTCTATGAAAGAAACATGGAGTAGGGAACCCTACTTGCTATTCTCTGTATTGTTTCTCTGTTTGAGGTTACTTCTTTTTGTTCTCCCCAAGATTGGATCACATCTCCGAGCATTTTGGATTTCCTGCATTCCTCATCTGAACTTGCAAATTTTTGGTGAGACCTGCCAAATGATGGGGCGCGTGCTTCAGGTGATCGATGTCAGGAGGATTTGGAACAAGCTAAGACTGTGCAAGACCAGGACTTTTCACGAAAAGGCAAGGAGTGCCCGCGTTTGGGCTTCATCTATAACTTCTGTTTCCCTTGGTGAGTCATCATCAGCTAGATCATCCACCCAAAGTTTGAACTAACAACCTTATTATGATGTCATTTTGAGGGTAGTTAAGAGTTTATTTTTATTAGATAATATTATATCCTCAAGCTTTCAGTGAAGCTTGGCAACACATAGTCTTCTTCTCTCTTGCTTATTTTGTTGTAGTATTAAAAGCCAAATGTTGATTTATGTTTTAAGCCGGGTTTGGGAGGAAGCGAACAAGCATATAAATTTGAGAATTGTTCCTTTCTTGTAAATTAGTTTTTTTCTGAATGAAATCATACACACATTGTGATATAAGCACGAAGCATCCTTCTCAACAACCTTTCCCCAACACCCACATTAGCCCCACTTAAAACATTTTGCAGCTCAAGTGCTCAACCAACTTCCATTATTTTCAAAGTCTGGAAGAAAGAATAAATCAATTCAGGTATTATCTATCATCCACTTAACAAAGTGTGGCTGACGGTGACTAAATAGCATTATAGATTTATCTTGTATTTATTACTAACACACTTTCTAATACTCTATTTTGAACATATTCTCTATTCTTGATTGGTATCTATCGGATATCACAAAACTTTGTGGATTCACTTATTTAATGAGATCTATTAATGATTTTGTAATTCTTAATTAATAGTAAAGATTGTGTATGAAGTGTGTTGCAAGCACTCTTCCTAGTATACCGGCATCCTTATGCTTGCAGAACAGGGTTCATGTGCTTGTTTGCATAGGCGACTAGGGCAACATTCGACAATTACGTATGGTTGCTATAGAAACTTGTTTGTTGCTATGTTTCAATTTCAAGTTTTTGTTGGTGGAATTGTAAGAGTCTTGCAACGTTTTTCATTGCGATAAATACTTTAAATTAGTCACTGGAATTATCAGTAGCAGTTAATAATTTCTAAAATTACAAAAATGTCATTTTAATATATGAAAATCAAATATAAGCCACTAGTCTTTAATTTTGTAATTTTATAGGCTAAAATAATTCTCGTTTGATTATTTCAAACAGATTAAAATAGTATTTTTTTTAAAATTTTAAAAATTAAATTGGCATATGCTCATAAATTCAATGATGGTTAAATTTGATATATTACACTTGTTCTTTCAATTGTGGTTGGTTACCTCTCATTGCTTATTACTTCTTCAGGCTAGAAGAGTACTACAAAAATGTTGCACACCTACGATATACTTTTAATAAATAAATAAAATCTTTTAATATAAAAAAGTAATAAGAAAATTGTTCTATCATGGCCAACAAAAAAAATTCCTAAAGATTTTATTTCCTTAAGATATGCTTTTGTGATTTGTCTCACTTGGGCTGCCCTCTCGTAAGTCATGTATCTATATACAAGAAGTGTATGAAGTGAAAAAGGTTAAATAAGACAATTTCAATTATATAATCAAAGTTGATGATCAAAATTAAATTTAGAATAAATTATCAATCTTATTTTTTTTTGCTTTTTACATTTCACATTTATTTTTAAAATTCACATAATACTTCTATTTTATAACTGTGATACTTAAATTCAAAATCTAAACACACAAAAATAATAAAAATATCATTATCATAAAATTTAGTTTTTTTTTTTACATAAATCCCTTTTTTAAAATTATTATACAAAATTTTTTATTTATAAATTATAAATAAATTTCTCTCCAATAGTTAAATGATAAAAAGATTGCTTGTAACAAACTTTCTATGTTGTGGTTAAATTGAAGTTTCGTCAGGGATTTTCTCTTCCAAACAAATCCCTTCAACTTTCTAACGTTCTACTATTGTGTGAAGTCTCTCCGCATAAATGTTTATTTCTCTTAACTTATTCAATGTTGTGGTTAAATTGAAGTTTCATTGTGGATTTATACTTTCAAACAAATCACTTCAACTTTCTAACTTTCTACTATTTTGTGAAATTTCTCCACAGCAATATAACACAATATGTGGTGTAGGATTAGTGATGATGTCGCCTCTTGCATGGGCAAGAATCGATCCCTGTCAAATTGAACACAAAATGTTGTTCAGTCCCTAATATAAACCTTGGATAGGTTAAATTTCACTGTTGCTCCTTTATATTTTAGTATTTTTTTATTTTGGTATATTAAGTTTTAAAAGTTTTTTTACCTTAAAAAAAGTTTTGAAAGTTTTATTTTAATTATTTATGCTGTTTAAAGATTTATTTTAATCTTTTATTTTATTTTTCATTAAAAATATTAATGTTTCATTAACTTTAAATTTTAAAATAGTTAATTTAAAATATTAGCAGCTGAAAATTGTCACCTGTCTTTCAAAAACAAATTATGTAAAAAACATGTTTGTGTTATTCAGTTGGGTCATCTTTAATTGAGTGATAAATTATGTAATTTATTTTTAAAAAACACATAATATTGATTTTTAGAAGAGATGGGAGAATATTAAATATTAATTTAAGAAAAAAATTATATCAATTAAATTAATTATTTTTCTTAATTAATTATGATGAATTAAGTAATTAAATCTTGTAAATAAAAATAAAGATAGTCAAGTATTACAATAAACGAGAAAAAAAACATAGTTATAATTAATAAAAATTTCACTTGACAATATTACATTTTAATGTTATTTAATTATTAATATGCTAGAAAAGAGTTCAAACTTATGGACAATTGCTGAGGTCTCACTCTACCTTCCTTCTTTTACTTTCTTTATGTCTTTTTCAACAAGCAACCGACAATCTCTCTCCCCCCCTTCTATCTCTATTGGTCAGAACAAAAGCAACAAAAGAAATTTTTATTTTTCTTCACATGTGAAAACACCTCTCTACTTGTTGTCGATACAAAATCACCGGCTGATAACAATAAATAATTAATTAAAAGGTAGAACCTAATTTGATTACCTTGGTCATTTAGCTATTACTTCGTTTTTGCGCACAGAATCAAAACTGAGCTTTATCCAAAGTAAACCGTCCACTATTATTTAGGCATATAATAGAGTTTGGTTTCATTTTTTTGGTGTACTTTAATACTCTTTTTTGAGTGTACTTATAATAGAGTTTAATAATCCAGTAGAAAATTGGAAAGAAATATCCAGGAATCCTATCTAGGTAATTATCCTTGGTGGGGCCCACATGGACCATACTCAAATTTGTCATCTTCAACAAAGATAAGCACTCAAACCATGTCATATGCTGATGATGGCCTATGAGTTCCATCAGGACAAATCCATGGTGGCATGCTCTTTCAATTCTCAATTGAAATTCCCCCAAAGCCACCTTCTTTTGATTCAATAAATCAACACCCAATTTTCAAAATTCCAACTTGTAATCAATTTTTCTTTCCATTTGACACACCATACCAATCAACCAACCTTGTTGCTTCTTGTGATCACTCCTGAACCACACTAATGGATATTGATGAGTGGGAGTTTCTCTCTGATGATGGCTACCTTGATTTCAATGAAGAGGGTGGGAAGCAAAAGCAAAAGCAGAATTCCTTTGGAAAATTGGACTCCGAGGGCATCTTTGACATGGACTACTTTTGCTCATCACCACCACCACCAAGGGTGAGAACTCAACTAGTCCCTTTGCCAATTCAATTGGAGCCAAAAATTGGGAAGGCCCCAGAAGATATTTTGGTGAAAGACATCATCAAGAGTAGTCCTATGGAAGTGGCTATTGCTACCCCATCAGAGAACACAAAGGAATTTGAGACAGTGGAAGCTGATAGAGTGAAGGTTTTCTTCAAGATCAAGGAGAAAAGTGAGTTTGTGGACATGAAAAGGGGAATCTTGGCTCCAATGGATGCTGCTGGTTCCTTGAAATTTGAGGACAAAGGTGAGGCCATGGAGATCATCACCTCTCCCAGAAGGAGGGTTATTGAGAAGGATGTGTGTGACAAAGAAGAGGAGTCCACTTGGGAGGAAGACAACAACAGTGGTTTCAACTTGTGGAAGTGGAGTTTGACAGGTGTTGGAGCTATCTGTTCTTTTGGTGTTGCTGCTGCTACTATTTGTGTTCTCTTCTTTGGAAGCCAGCAGAGGAACAAACTAAAGCAGGATCAGAAGATTCGGTTCCAGATCTATACTGATGACAAGGTTAGCTAGTCCCTCAATATTTTTTTTATTTGGTTTGTTGCTTATAAAATTGTTAAAACCAATGTTCTAGACACTGTCTACGACCAAAATTTTGACTGCAATATCAAGGTTTTTGAAGTTTAATATGCAATTTCTCAATCAGAATTAAAGTTTCACCTTAGTGTGTAAACATTTAATAAAAACCTTTATTTCACAGATAGTAAAACTCCAATTCTAATTAGAGAGTAACATCAAAAGCACTAATGAAATTGCACGTAAGTTTTGGTTCTTTGAAATATTCGTAACCACAACACGACTGAAATTGTGGCGGAATAAGTTGCAATATCAAAGATCGCGACAAAAGTGTGACCATAATTTAAAACTTTGGTTAAAATAGTAAAATTTTGTTTATGATTTATTATAGGATTGTGTTATGTGTTTCAGAAATGTTATGGAAAAGAGAAGTCTGTTTATTTTGTGGTAAGGTTGGAATTTTACTATGATTGGAATTTGGAATACTGAATAGTTTACTGGTTTTAGTCCAATTGTGTTTTTTTTAATGGGTTGTCGGATGTTGAACTAGTCCTTGATTGTGATTTCAGAGGATTAAGCAAGTGGTGCAGCATGCGACCAAATTGAATGATGCAATTTCAGCAGCAAGAGGTGTTCCTATGAGCAGAGCTCACATAAGCGTTGGTGGTTACTATGATGGTCTTTGAAAGCATTGATTAGGTGCCTTCGTGAAGCAATTGTAGTCTACAATGGATCAACCATGCTATAAGATCTATTAATCTGGCCCTATCCTATGTTGCTGTAAATAACATGATGCCAGATGTTACCTTATTGTTGTTGTTTGTTCTGTATATTTTCTGTGGTCTTGTAAATTAAGTCACAGATCAGAGGCACTTTTTTTTATTATTATTATTTGATTAATATTTTGGAATTTATGTATCAAGAATTCAAGATGTTTCTAGCTTTAGTTTTGGTTTTTGGTAATTGACAACTCAGGTGAAACGATGCGAAGGTTTTAAAAAATGAAGTGGAGTCAACTTATAAAGGTAAAATGATCTAAAATTTTGAAGATATCAATGATTCTCCTAATATTAATATAGTCTAAGGAAGATTTACATTCAGTATGATATTTGACAAGAATTACCGAAAGAAATTTAAGAATTCAAAGCGTAAAACATGTTGAGTAACTAACTATGAAGTACTAATTTTGACACAGATACAACTAATATCCAAAATATAAAATAGTGTAACACCGCTTATAAGTTATATATATATAATTCGCATTATCAAAACAAAGTAGTGAGTTACGAGCACTTTTGGGCTTTACAGTTTTCATATAAAACTGCATTAACGACCCTCGCGAATAAAATATTAAGAGGGATTATTTCACAATAGAAATATAATCTTTATAAAAGAAAATTAGTAAGATGAATTATATTTCTTAAAAGTTAAAATTACTAGTTAAGTCATGTGAAAATGAGTCTAACAAAAATAATGCTACAATTGTAATATTTATAATATAAGTTAACTTTTTTGTTTCATTTTATTTTATGTGTAACAGTGTCTAGAAAGTATTTAACTAAGAGTAAGTGTTAACTCACTCTCTTAACTTATGCTTAAATCGTATCGGAGAAGTGTTCAAATTGTGTTAAAGAGATATCCGAACAAGAAAAGGAGCTATTTTAATTGTGATACGGTTAAGAGGTGTTTAATAATATTAAAGGTACGTCGATCTTATTTCAAAAGTGTCTAATAGGTTGACATACCATTTTACATAGATTTCAATGCTTCCTAAAATTCTTAACATAGTTATGGATATATCATTGAAAGATTTTTATAATATCTTTTCCATGTCACTAAGATTGTAACTTTATGAAACCATATCTGCCAATGAGATCATGTGTAAAAATTTCAATGCCTTAAAGTAGACTTAGGTTGAGTCTAATGTTATGTACAAATTTTCATTTTAATCTTTTAGACTTATATGAGTTGTAAACTTGTTTAATGAAATTTTATATTTAAATAATTTGAATATTTTTCAATAGATAAAATTATTAATTTATTTAATATTGCTGGTAGGAAATATTGTTCTAATTATAATGGTTGAAGAAGAATGTTAGAACAATATTACGACTACATCTTTTACAAATGAAGACAGTAGAGAACAAAGTTTTATTCAAAGAAAATACAAGTTCCTCCATATGGTCTTCCTCCTTGTTTTGTGCCTATCTTGGGAGTTGGGATGCTATCATAAACTTTTGGAAATATGCAAATTACTTATTCTAGCCCAATATCTATGACCACAAGAGCCCAAACACTTTGATTTGTCTTGATTAGGACAAGTTTGAATAATTATCAATTCTGTGCAATTCACTTAAACCAGGCCTTTGAACAACTAATTATTTGATTAATGATCCTCTCCTTTCATATGGTTTAAGCCCACGACCTTAGTGTTACCTATTATTTCTTTCTTAATTAATTATAATATAACTAATTACCCATGTTTATCATCAAGTTTTTAGAACTTGGAAGGAACCTTAAGTACATTAAGAGGGTACCTTAATGTTCTATTCTGTTTCTAGATTTATTTATTTCTCCATTTTAGTTTCATCAACCACTGAAGTAGCTAGTCGAGGCAGGGGTTACCCGTTATTGTCAAGTAGTTGCTTCTTCATTCTGCTTACGCCTCTAATGAAAAAGAGAAACCCACATAAATCTAAAGGGCAAATTAACAAGAATTCCCCCACTCACGTGAAGATATTTGTGATATGCATGAAGTCACAAATTGTGAAGAAGAGAGAAAATGAAAGATAGTATAAGCCATCCATCCAAACAAAGTAAAGATTAATTGAGACATGACCCACTTGGGACAATGACTCGCTCTAGTTGCCTATATGGACGATCACTAATGGCACACGGTGTTCATTGCTTCATTGTCAACATGAGTGACGTGGGGTGGTAAATGTTCATTTGAAATAAGAGAAATTGGCTGTGATAGTGTGATGGTGATATCCCTTTCGGAACTATCTATTGAATGTACCCTGTATTTTGAATTGGAATTGTGGGGTTGCCAAAGATTCCAATAATTCGAGATTCACAACTTGGGGATCAAAGAAAAAGCTGAAAAAGGATACCAAGGAATCTTGGTTATGTTTTTTGGTGTTCGACATCACTATATATATTGTCCTTCCGAAATAATCGTGTTCAATGTAAAACGCGTCTTTTAATTTAATGTGTTCATCACTGGTGAAAGAACAACCCCTTTTACTATATCCATTCCAACTTCAATTGATAGAAATCTTGGATACATAGTAATATGCTAGGTGATTTTTTGCTTTGTATATGTCAATGGATTTTTCTTTTTGGACAGAAAGTGCTTGTTAATAGATTAATAATGGTTAATCATCATTTAAATAAACTAGCGATCTAACTCAACTCGATCATTTGAGTTTTCATGGATACTTTATACCATCAGTTGTTGGCACATTATGGTCATAGATATACTAGATATGATGCATTAGTAGAGGTTGAAGTGTTGAACCATTTAATTCCTTGTTGAGAGTTCAAGCGTTGAATTTCTTTGCTCTTGTTAATGAACATGGTCACATTTACACTTTTTAGCTTGTGGTATGTCCCGCTCTCTTTTCCCTGATAATTAATTGGAAGTTCCACAACACAGAAACTTATTCCCCATGTGTTGATTTTTCTTTTGGTGAATGGAAGGGATTATGCCCCCAAGAGAAGAACCAATACATGTAGATTACGCATAAAATGAGAAATTATAACAAAATATAAAAGTTTGATAAAATGAAAAAACAAACCATTTGAGTTGGTTCTAAAATCAAGTCCTTTTTTATGATCGCATCATGTGTTTAAAAGTCCAAAATTTAAAGGAAATTGCAATTCTCATCCTAGGATTGCATAAATGATATAAATGAAAATACATTTCCGTTATGAAAGCATTTCCATTTAGATTTTTTCTAGTGTTATCACTGTAATTGCATTTTTGTTATTATTTTTATTTTATCACTAGCCTCACCATCGTTATTATGTTTAGCCAGTTTGACTTAAAATTTATAATCAGTTTGAATCATTTGTTAGACTAAACATGCTTTGACATAGTATTAATGCCATCAAATTAGTCAAAAATTAGATTAAATTGGCGTTGAGCAAACCAGAAGAAGCAAAGAGCTTCTCTTTGTCCTTGTTGTCCATCATATAGGATAAAAATACAACATAAGTTGTTACTCCATTGCTGTTTTTCTAAATCTGGCGTTCTTTTCCGTGTTATTCTCCTAATTTTGCACAACACCCTCTTAATCCCATTTAATGTAAAAAAAAGAGAGACTTTAACCAATTGAGCCAAATTTAATCACTGATTGAAACCCTTTATCAGAATAATAATTAAAAAGTGTCCGAATCTAGATGAGAAAAGAACAAGAATACAAAAAATTGTTCCTCTCCTTCAAAAGATTCGTCGGGACGAACCCTCTAGCTCTTAGCCTCCGTGCGAACCGAAAGACCTAACATTTTAAGTTCTTTCAGCTTTCTGGGGAGGCTTTAATCAATACCATATAATTTAATAATATACAAATTACTACAAGGTTCTTCAAGCCAACAAAAACAATTACCAGTAAATTAACTATAAAATTGAAAATAATAATAATAATAATAATAATAAAATGTGAATATCCGAATATATCTAGGTCAGGAACAGGGGATGATGTGTTCCGTACCCTCAAACGTATTCAGATTATTAACATTTGATTTGCGCCTCTGTCTGAACAAAACAGCGTTTGTTTTCGCCGTTAAGTTATTCTGAAGGCAAAGAAATTAAAAATAAAAATGTGAAAGGCTGCTTGAGGGACAAATGATATCAGAGTCCCTTCAAAAGGCCTATCTCTGAATGGAAGCAAACGTGAATTTAGTTCCGATTGATGTGCGCCTCCTAACTAAGCCGCGTATGAAATTGGGTATTTTCATAGGGCTACTCAAAGAGGCATAATGAAAAGCACGTTTGGGAAGTGATTTAAGAACGGGAGAAAAAACATGGTGTTGGGAAGGTTGATGGATTCTGAAGCTTGTAGAGTGAGTGGAAGGGATAGAGAAAGAATGTGATTTATACTGCAAAGGAGAGAGAGAATAATGACCTAAGCGGCGCAGCAACATAAAACTTGTGCTCTGAGCTTTTTCAGTTTGGGCTTTAGGGTTTCTTCCTTCCCAATTTAAAATGAAGGTTTTTGGATTCAATTCACCTTATTACCCTCCGTTACATTCTCCTGTCTTTTCTTTTGGTTTAAATATGTTTATAGTATTTCTAATTTAGAGTTTTTTTTTTAATTCTTGTAAATTATATTTATGTTATTTTTAGTATTTCACTTTAAATAACATTTTGAATAATTAAAAAATATTATCTAAAATACTATAATATAAAAAATAAAATAAATATAGTAGGTAAGGACAAAATAATAATAATAATTTTACAAAAATAAAAAGTAATATATTAAAATTAAAATGACTAAAAAGATATATATATAAAAAAAACTAAGATGAATATTTTAGTCTTTAAACTTAATTATTTATTGTTATTTTAAGTCTTAGAAAGTGTTTTAAAATTATTACTTAAATCATACTACTTTTTGAATTTTAGGAGTAAGATGAGTCATGAATTGGACTTTCAAAAACTTTTTTATCATTTTATTATTTTTAAGGAATAAATTGTCTGCACTTCGCATTTTTAAGATGAAATTAATTATTTACTCTAAATTTTATCTTTCTTAATAAGTTTTTTTATATATATTTAATTAAAAATAATTATATATGAACCCCTCGATATTACAAATACTAATATTCATAGTAAATAGGATTCTCCTCTTCTAAGATATGCAAATGTTACTCGACCTTCTCTTTTAATGTAAAAGTATGGACTACTTTTTTTCATACAAATTTACATATACGATGCTTTATTTTATTTTTAAAAAAGAATGTTAAAATTTTGTTCGTTTTTATTAAAAATATTATTAAGATATCTTTTATACTATTATCTATCTACTGATGTCATCCTTTATTCTTGTATTGAAATTTGAAAATTGATTCTAAAAAAAGAAATTAAAAAATTAAGATACAAAGTCACCCCTTAATAGAGGTAAATATGTAATACTAGTAGTTTTTGTCTCCTTCCCTTAATAAAAAGTTGTTGATAGCCTTGCTAGGCATGGAGCATTACAAGACAGCCAACTTGATATTTACAATGCTTGTCCTCGCAGTTTAAGTGACAAGCTTTTAGCAGATGCATTAGGTATTTCATTTGTTAGATTCTGTAGGTTAGTTTTTTTTTTTTTTAATGTTTATGCAGCATAAAAAGAACAAAGTTCGAAAGGATCTTGTACAAATTACTCAAATTCTCTACCATGACGGTTGAGTTGTGCAAAGAAGTAAAGTTTAAAATCGTCATGGAAACTTGATATTAGCCTAAGAATTGGCAATAAAAAAAAGCTAAAAAATAACTGAAAAACCAAATAAAGTGCCATAAAACATATTTAGGTTTGCGTTCAATTAAATTTCTTTCCCGTTTTGTTTTTGAAATGCTTTCTGATTTTCAAACGAAGAAGCTGGATCATATTTTCTTTCAGGGGAGAAGTTTTGGATGGCAAATAAATTGAAATAAAGCTCGATCATAGCTTCATAAAGAATAAGTAGAATGCTCAATAATGTAACCAAAAAAAGGGGGCATCATGAACAAATTAATGAAACCAACCAAATCACATTAATATTACATCATCAAATTCAAATTAAAGCCCATATAAACATAACAAGTAAAGAAGTACAGTGGGGAATGAATGTGTCATAAAACAATATGGATCATAATAATGATGAAAACACAATGAATCCCATACAATACAATTAGTTGTTTGCTTCATTGTTGAGAAACTCAGAAGAGAATCCCAAAAGCAAGAGCAACGAGTGAAGCAACCGCTGTTGGCACGAATAAGGTGGTAGCATCCGATGTGGGACTTGGAGCTGGTGAATCTGCAGCTGATGCTGCCATGATCAGCATGGCCATGACAAAAAAGAAAAGATTCATCTTCAATGCCTCCATTTTTTTCTCAAAATAAAATTTTGTTTCTTCTTCTTTTTCCTTTGAGAAATTAAAGAGACTTGAGAAGAGGAGGCAAATGCACAAAACTAGTAGTAGTGGGGTGAAAACAAAGGGGTGTAGGATGTTTTTATATAGTTGATGAAAGAAGAACACAACAAAATGTGTAGGGATTATTGTTTTTTGTAACGGGCAGGCTATAGCTGCTGCCCCAACATTTTTTTTTTTTATTTTCGAGAATTTCAAGGCTGCCTTATGGCTTCCAACAAAGAAAGGAGATTATTTATGGGTTGGATCAGCTTTTATGTTTTAAATATATTTGTCCTAATTTATGTTGTAAAATGTTGGTATGCATGGGGCATTTGTTATTAGGACAAGAAGAAAAGGCCATGCAGAGTTTTTATTTATTTATTTTAAACTTATTATCATTTTGGGGGGGAGATGTATCGTCTTATTTTTTACTTGTGTTTAGTAAATAAGTTATGTTTTATTTTTAAGAGAACAAACATTATTCGACTGAGTTAAAGTTAGGTTAAAATAAATTACTAAACATCTTCAAATAAGATTTTTTTTTTGAAATAATGCCTTTTTACAATGTTTTTAGATTCATTTATAAAGCTTAGTTTTGTTGTATTAATTGTTAATATAAATGTTTTTATTTTATAAAGTAGTTTAAAGTAATTTTATAAAATTCAAGAATCTTATGATATAGTACTACAACAATTCATGATTAAATGATAATATTAAAAAGAAAATAACAAATTTTCATGTCATGTGTATAGAGAAAATTTTGTTTAGAAATATAAAATCCAATTCAAGGACTTTTAAAAAAATAAAATAAGAAAAAAAATGAAATATGTTTCTCATACGCATAAATTAATTTTAACTTACGAAAAAATTCATTTCAATTTTTCTTATATTTTCTAAAAGTTTTTATGGATAAGCTCGCCTAAATAGATTATTGCTCTCATAACTTTTGACTACGGAAATATCTTATTTTTAGGAAGAAAAAGAAAAAAGAAAACACCAGCAATACATTTAAATTAAATTTGAAATATATAAGCTTAACTAAAAATTATTGGGTAATCCTTTCTCAGATTTTTGGTCAGCCGCACCTGCCCGTTTGGTTGTTGGACAGGGTGTCTTATTGGGCTTCTCCGTGCCATACAGCTGTCGCCAACGGTTTGTAGGCCCACTACTCTTTCATTTTTTTAAAGTTACTTTTCCTTTTTTTCTTAAAATAAATTTTTTTATTGCCTTTCTTTAAAGTAAAATAATTGAGTTTGAACTTTGGATATACTTCTTCAGAGCCTGATATTGTTATACTTGGTTTCAAAATGCATGTTTTTCTTATAATAGTAAAATAAATAATGGTTATATATTTATAAAATAATTAATAATGAAGATGTTCTTATCATAAAAATAATTTGTCTATCTACTTGAACCAAATAAAATTTGCTTGAGTGTAAATTTAAGAAGGCGATGATCATTCATGAATTAACAATGTGAAGAATAGTTTGTTGGGGGAGCCTTATCATTACTGTCATTTCATTACATGTTTAGTTTTTATATGTTAATATATTGATAGATAGATAATATATTAATGGTTCTATTTAATCATTTCTGTAAAGATTTTCAGTGATTTAATTTGTAGTTTATATGTCGTTTAGGTGTTTCCAATGCGTATAATTTAACAAAATGCTGAGGGTGATGCCTGTTGAGCTGGTTTGTAGACTTTTGTTACCTGGATTCACTGTTCCTTCCAATTGTGTGCATATATTATACAATATGAACATTGATAATTTTGATGTCGACTAACTAATTTCATTAACTTATTCTCCCGTGTTGGCCATGTGGTTCGTGATGATTGAGCAGTTGAAAAATACTAAATTTTAGTTGGCAAAACTTCCATTAAGAAAATTGAAAAAAAATAGTTTTGCTATCACGTGACAAAAGATTGTTTGTTGCATTTTGCACTTCTAATTGGGTGTTACATGATTGCCTCACATTCAGTGTTGATTAGGTGTAACTTGACAAAAGTTTGGGAAAATTCAATTCCCTTCGTCACGAAGAACTCTTTCAAGGTTTATAGACTTGGTTCAGCCAGAGTGGCTTAAGCTATTTACGGTTTAGGGTCTAATCATAGAATATATATATTTGCATATCAAATAATATTTTTCATAAATGTATTTTTAAATTTTACATGTATAAAAGGACGTGCAAGTTTTCTCTCTCGAAAAAAAAAAAAGATGTCTAAGTTCTATTTCTATTCAAATATATTTTTTATAACAATTTTAAAAATTATGTAATATAATTAAAATCATTAGTAAATTACCTTGTTTAGTTTTGTTAAGTTTGATCTTTCTTTAGACTTAGGTTGTCAAGTTTATTCTCATGTTCCTACTTTTGTTTATGCCCAATTATTAGGTGATGTTGACTGTATATTTTTGCCTATTGCATTATAATCTTTCGTGGGTGTGGGGCTTATGCCTCTCCCCTTTCAGCAAAAAATAAAAAAGTAAATACCTTATGTGAATGGAATGGGAATTGTTTCTAAGAAAATCATTCGATGAAAATTAAAAGAGAATTTGTATAAGAATAATGATAAATACTAAAGAGGAAGAAAAAAAAAAACTCTCAGAAGCAAGTAGGATTAATATTATAGTAGTGCTCCTCTCGTCAATAGCATGAAGCACATCTGTTCAGTGGAAGGGCATATTCAGTGGTGCTACATTCTTGAGGAAGTTAATCAAATAGTAGTAGTTTATTTACTTCATAAGTGTGTGTTTGTGGACTTACATTTATAAACTTGATTTTGTAAAATTAATTTTTTAAGTAAAGTGATTTATATGGATGCTTTAATCTTAAAAGCTTGTTTATTAATTATAGGATTTAGTGTAAAATTTTAAAGTCAACACAAAAGTTACCTTTCATCACTTTTGGTTAAATTGAGGTTTTGAGTCAAAATCATTTTACTTATCAATAACCAAGCGTCTATACTTTTATAAAATCAATTTTCACTATAGCCCATATCAATTCTCAATATTCTCGCCCATAAAATCAAACACATTCTAATAATAATGTTTGGATGTATGGTTAAACCAGAGATACCAAACAAAAAAATGTTATAGCTACAATAGTAAATAAATAAGTTCTACTTTCAGTGCCACTGCACCATACATTAGTAATGGATCTAAGATCCTAAGTTAAAGCAGATAATTTATTTTAAGAAAATTAATTATTATTATCATGAAAGGAGGGAAAATTAGAGGCAATGGGTTTAAATATATAAAATTAGGGAGATAAAATATACATTTTAAAAATATTTATATGTAACTTTTTAAAAGTAAGAAAATGCATGTATATTTCCTAAAATAAGTGTGAATCCGCCGCTGTCAAACACAATGTAGTAACTTTATGATCACCATAATTTTTCACCTTGATTCCCTGTGAAATCAAACACACCATAAATATATGCAATTTTTTTCTTGTGATTTTTAAAGTCTAATGAGTCCTTCTCAAAAAGGAAAAAAGAAAAGAAAAGAGAGAGGTGAAGTATAAAAGAAATTAAATTGAACCGAAGTATAATATTATCGCGTTTTAAATGTAATTTTAAAATCAATAATATTTTTATTTTCTAAAATGTAAAATATAATTTATAATATATTATTAATATAATTTTAAAAAATTATATGAATTAAAACAAGTTGGGCCCAAGGCCATGGTATTATTAGCTTTACCTTAGTTCGGGCTTTGGATTTGACAAAATGACAACTTCACCATCAACATGTTGTACCTACGTGTAAGTTGAAAAAATCTGTCCATCTAGCATCGTATGAATCATGCTGCGATAATCAAAATTTTGGCATGGTCCTCACTTCTAATGAGTATTTACAAAATTATTTACCATGGATAAAAATTTTATTCATCAAATGGGTTTGCTTTTGAACTAGGGTGATTATTTTTTACTATTGTTATTTCTACTTCTCCTCTTTACTATTACACTCCCTTTTTCTTTTTATTTTTCTAAAATACCCTTGTAAAACGCACACTTCTCCCTCATGTTCTTTTGAAAAAAAAAAAAAACACTCCCTTTATCTGCAAATTTATCAGTCTGCAGCATACCCCCAATATTTGTCTTGTGTGCCAAGAACCCTACCATGCATCTCAACATCTCATTACAACATTTATGACTTTAGGGTTATAAATGTTGTATGATATATCAAACAGTCAATTTTTAAAACTTGTAGAATAAAAAGTGTGACCTAAAATCGAGCATGAAGTAACATGTCATCAAACACGTCGACGATGCATCAAGTGAAAATCAATTAAGTTTTTGCATCGAAACTAAAGCAAACAAGATATTATTGTCAATTTTTCCTTTTTATGCAATTTTAGTGATCTCACTGCTAAACCATTCATGCTAATAGTTTTTACATTCCGATTGTGATTTTGTATTTCTCAACAAGTTTCCAAATAGACACATTGTCTATGGCATGACTATGAATCGAGTCCAATAAAAGTGGAAAAATTTCTGCTTGGACGAAACCCCCTATGATCAGCTTATCTAACAACTCTAGTGTTTGTCAACTTCATTCACTAAATTGATGTGTTAGCTTGCCATATATTATGCGCCATTTATATAGACTGAGTGTAGTTTTTGACATTGAAATGCAAGACAAATCTGAAAATAGTGATGAGTGAGCGGCTTTGCCGGACATAAGATTATGCATAATGATGAGAATTCCACGATTCTTTTGGCCAATTTATCCACCAAACATTCTTGAATTGAACCCACAAACAAGGATAAAGAAAAGTGGGAATACAAGAATTTACACGTAGGTTTCCACAAGACAAATCACTAAACAAAGAAAGAGCCGTGATTAAAGAAGAGGATTAGGGTTAGGTCCCTAAGAGCTTTTCAATTCGGCGTCTTTGTTGGTTGACCTCAAATTCCTCCACAGATACCTCCCACTAGCCATGTCAACGAAACCCCAAAATCCATTCTGAATCATCTGAAAATTCAATCACCATTCTTGGTCAATAAAATAACCAAAATTAAACCCCTAACAAAAAAATTGCACAAATTCACAAAATCTTCAAGAATCCCAAATATCAACTATAGAAATTTTGTATTTAAAAAAATTAACTTATCCGCCGACAAAACCCTCAACATGAATTTGGGACTTTATTCTCCCTCCCCAACAAAAAAAATCCCAATTGTTCATTAATCATCAAATTCATCTTATATCACTTTAACAATCCCAATTGTTCATCCTAGGAAATTAATCGTCCACACCTAAAATTTTAAAAGGTGAATTTGCATGTTAATTATATTTTCATGTGATGATCATTGTAGACAGAGGATTATGACATTAAAAAAAATAGAGGATTATGAGGGTACCTTCTTGAAATCAAAATCTCCCTTCTTGGAGGATTTATCTTCATCGGCAGAATCCTCGGAAAACACCTCGATCGGGTTAGAACGCACCGTTTTCCACGCAAAATAACCCGCCAGCACGGCGGAGAAGAACACCAAGATAAACCTTAAAGGGCACATTTCTCTCACAACACCAGCGAAAAGAAAAACAAAACAGGGGCTTTCGATTTCAAGGTATGATTTTTCAGCAATGGAAAATGAAAAGAGGGAAAATTGTTGACAACCCAAGAAGGATCAAGTGTACGAGAATGTTGGGGTTGAGTTTTTTTTAGAAGGTGTCTATAAAAAAAACTAGAACGCGTTGAGTTGTTCGCTTGTTTTTCTTTGGAAAAAGAAAATTCTCAACCACCACTTTGTGACTTTGTTTGTTTACAATGTCAAAAGGTAGCTTCTCCAACTGCTCTCATTTTTTGCACATTGGTTCAGCATTTTTGGCTAGGTCTTCGGTGACGATGATGCTGGCAAAAATAAAAATAAAAATATAGAATATTGAATGAAATAAAGTATTCAATTGAAATCTAGTTAATAAGAGTTACACTGTTATCTAATAATTCAGGAAAAAAAAAACACTGTTATCTAATACGAGAAGTTGATAATTTTTAAAATAATTAATTTTAAAATATTGTAACAATGAGTTTTGATTGGATTATAATCTAATTTACTTGCACATGTAAATTGAAGAAATTATTAATTTATCCATCTTATCTTACATGCGGATAAAATATAGGCGTGTGTGTATTTTTAGTCAAATTTGGAGGTTGGCGTGAATCTAGAAGATAGCCCTGAAGTAGTGGGGCCAGCTCACACCATGATATGATAGAATTAACTTTACTTTAAATAATTTGGGGTCCCTATCTCATTCTTTGCTTGTTATCGTTAGAAGGAAATATACACATACTAATTTGGTTTAGTGTCAAAAAAAGATATACAGATTAAGGAACGAAATTGTACCTGTATATCATTCTTTGCATAAAAAATATACCTGCAATGTCAATGTAATTTGATATATATATCTTTTTCTTTTTTTCAAAAATGTCCTCAAATTAAAATTAAAGACTTGGCCGGAAACTCATTTTGGGAGACATGCTTTGGCAGACAACCCCTTCAGGAAGAGGGTGCACACTCCAGAGATGAACTTGGGTCATCATTTAAGCAATTTTCACTTTCAAAATAAATTGGGCTTTCATTTCTATTTTATTTATATTTGTAGTTAAAAAGAATTTTATAAAATAATTTAAAATTTTCATTATAAATAAAAAACACAATTTATATAATTATAACATAATTTGTATATTTAAAAATATACATTATGAATCTTAATTATATAATAAAAAACACTTATCATATGCAGTTTACAAGTAAAAATACTAATTCTCTAAAAAAAATGTAAAAATACAAATTAAAATAAAATGAGATACTTAAATGTATGGGAAGGTACTTTTTTGGGTTAATTCAGGAGATCGCCCAAAAACACCTTGGACTAAAAAAAAGCTACGTAGTAAGAAAGAGAATAATTTGTAAAAATGCTTTTATCCAAGAGTAAGGATTCAAAATTATAACATAGTGATAAATATTTAATGAATTATATAAATAATCTAACGGATTGGTTTTTAGTCATGAATTCTAATCCAACTCAAAATCCATTTGAATCATCCGTTTTACCTCTCCAGGTTGAACTATCAGAGTCTTACAAAAATTTGACGTAATAATGAATTAGTGTAAAATATGACTGATATAACTGTAATTGCATTTGCCATACAATTGTAAAGTTTCCAAAAACTTTGTTCTTGCAACACAGTTGTGATTCCAGATTGCAATTTTAAACCTTAGTGGCAGTGTGCTGAGGGTGAATTTAGATATGCTGTTTAGTTAAGAGTTAATTATAATAATCATAAATCTGATTTGTTTTTATTAGATTCGTAACTTTTCTTCTTTTTTTATTCCTTTTAACATCATTTGTTAATTTTCTGAATCTTTTGTTAGTAAATTTAATAAAAGAAAAAAAAAGATATTTATTTACAAAAGAAACAAATAAAGATCGACAAAAGAAAATAATATTTAGATATTGATATAAAGAATCTTATTGAAAATCATTTTAATATTCAATTAAAAATGTTTTTTGGATTTACTTAGTTGAACTTTATTTTTTGATTGAAGTTGTTCAAATTTAATGTGAATCATTTTAATATATGTACTTCTCGACTGTTATTTTTTAACATGAAATAATTATGAAGTTAAACGGAACAAATAAGAATATTTTAGGTAAAGAAAATTTATTAAAAATTATGTGTTCCTCGAGTGATAATTTCAAACTAATTGTGAATTATTTTATACATATATACTTCTCCACCTGTCATTTTTTAACATAAAATAATTATGAAGTTAAACGGAATAAATAAAAGTACTTTAGGTAAAGAAAATTCATTAAAAATTATGTGTTCCTCAAGTGACAATCTCAAACTAATATTTCTCACAAAAAAAAATCAAAGATGACGAATGAAACAGAAAACTAACAATTAGAATATTTTTCATAAGATTAAAAAAAGAACAAGAGTGTCCAGTGTAATAAAAACAAATCAAATGAATCATCGTTATAATTTACTCTTTAGTTAATTAGTTATAACATGGTGTGATATAGATCACAGTTAATTGTGTCTCTTAATGTGTTTGGATTAAATTCACAATAAAGGTGAAGACAAAATAATAAATAGTTGTTTTTATTTTTTTATGGTGTGACTTTGATTTTATGGAATAAAATTGATAAGTATATAACAATGATTCGATCTTTAAAGTCAATGTGCTTAGATGAATATCTATTAGAAAAATATTATCCTTTTAATCAATCTTAACTCCCAGCTGAGGATAGCTTGAGTTCTAAGAAGAAAAAAATGATGGGTTGTAATTGCCTAGTGGTTGCAAGGACTCAAGATAGGACATTAAAGCACCCCCAACTTTTATTTACTAACATAGGCATCATATTATTTTTTATTCTGATACGCATCATATTCTCTAACCGAATTGTTATAATTCTGATCAAAGCAGGCACACATGTTGCACGAGAAGTTGATTGGACCTGTTTGTGTTGGTTTTGGTGGAATTTGATTCCGAAATCCTCTGAGAATTAAATTCTGATTCTCTTAAATTTTTGGCTTTCTTCTCTCTCCCACAACCATAACCATAGTAAATATATATATCAAATTCCAAATTTAGAAGCTGTTCAGTTCAACCTATGCTTGGTTTTACACTCATTTTTTTGTTGTCTCCCCCTCCACTTCTCGGGTATGTTTTCCTTAGTATGTTATTGCCGCTTGCAAATGTTAAAACGAAATTTGTTTGCTTTGATCACTTTTTTCAATGGTTTTATTTTAAATGGTTGGAAACAAGAAATGCAATGCTATTTATTTTAGGAGCTTAATGTCAACTTTAAGTTGTCTTGCTTTGTTATTATGTTTGGTACAAGCAGAGGACAATTAATATGCACTGAATACTAACATAGATTGACTCTTTTGTGATAAATTGTATCTATATATGTGTGTGTTGAGCGTGTTTGTGTGAGAAACACGATGATCATTTGTACTACATAGCCGACCAAAGTTGAAACAAAAACTCACTTTTATTTCTTTTTGCAACTACTTTAATGTGTTTTTTTAGTTTCATGGTTATTTTTTCTGTCTCTCTGTTGAGTATCATGATGAAAGAGAGTGGAACATGAATTGTTATTCATTATTATTATCACTTTAGTCCATTTGCTTGATTAATACGAATGATCTTACATAGCTAATTAACTCCTTTATTTTTCAAAGAGATTATCTTTGACATGGTATTGAAGCTTTTACAATCAAATAATTAAAAGTTGAACTCAATTTTAACTTTAACACATATAAATTATTCACAGTATAAATCCAAAACGTTTGTGAGTTGTAACTTGCCCGGCCGTGAAGAAATTTCCTAAACTAGTCCAAATATGTTTAAAGCTTGGACAATTCTTAAATTAAAAGTATTAATATAGCTTGGATTTATTTTTTAAATCATCGGAATTAGTTTTTTTTTTTTTTTTTTACTTTTTGATGAAACTTTTAGGTATTTTTACAAACTCCGATATTTTGAATTGATTATAAAACTGATCATGAGACTTGAGGGCAGTTTGGTTGAGCAGTTGTGCACGAGAGGAGAGAAGGGGTGAGGAAGGACGAAGATTTGAGATGATTTTGAGAATCGTATATAGTTTTGATGCGCTGAATAGATAAAAAAAATTTCAAAAAATCTAGTGAGTCCCATGATTAAAATCATCCGTGCAAAAGAAGTGAATAAAAGTTAGCGTTCTCTCTCTCCATTTTTCTAATATTACAATATCATACATAATAATAATAATATTAAAAATAAATAATAATAGTTAACATTACTATTATTCAAATAAAAATTTAAAACATTAATAATAAAAATATTATAATATTATTAATAATAATATATTTTTATTTAATATCAATTTCTCTTCTCTTATTTTCTTATCTATCAAATCATTTTAATTTAAATATTTATTCTTTATTTCTCTTCAACCAAATAACTATTATTTACATCCTATCTCATGTATATTTTTCTTCTTTTTTTTTCTCACTTATTCTATTTTCTTCTCTTCTTTTCTCTCCTCACAATCAAACCACGGCTTAGTCACATATTTAAAACTTTACTTGATTCCAAAAAGTAAAAAAATAAAATCCTAATTCCAATGATTAACCGTTGGTTTTTTTGTTTGTTAAAAATTAAGAGCAAATCTCGTGTTTTGCACGATTTTTTAGTAAAAAGAAGAAGAAAAAACAAGCAAAAGAGAGAAAAAAATATTGTAAAAAATAAGTGAAAAGCATGAAATTATCCAGCCGTCAATACGTGACCATGGCTGGACAGATTTAATATATAATGAGTTCACACATTCAAGTCAAGATAAAAAAAAAAGAGAAAAAAAAAACAGAAGGTGAAACTGACGTGTATTTGAAGTAGCTAGAGTATTATGGGTAAGGATTAACATTACACGGACCCAATACTTGGTAGTTGGGCCGTACATCTTTAATTTGAGCCCACCAATTTTGAATATGATCCATGAATGTCTAAAGAATCACCAAATCAATGTTTTCTCAATGGATTAAACTAATCATTTAGTTTTTATATATGGGAGACATTAATTTAGAAATCAGTCCCTGTATGAAAAATATATATTAAGTTTAGTTCTTATAAGAATATATAAATACTAAAATTTACATTTTCTTTTTTAAAAAATATTAACAACACGAACTTTATTAAATAAAAAAAAACATGAACTAATGCATACTAATGAATATATAGTTATATGCTATGTTAGATAAAACTAGCTAAAAAAATAGTTGGAAGTTAAAAGTTAAAAATTGAAAATTGAAAAATTAACTTATTAAATTCTAAATATTTGATAAAATTAATTGTTAAAGTAGTTGAAAATAATAAAATTATGATTTATTTAAAAAAGATGGTAAGAAATTTGATAAATATATTAAAGATAAAATATAAAAATTAAAATTTAGTATTTTAAACTTGAAGTAATGTTTCAAATAAAGCTGAAAATTATTTTTAAAAAATTATTTATTGAACAATCAAATCAGCAATTCAATTAGTAAAAAAAAATTAAAAATTAATTAAAATGTATTTTTTAACATAACTATGTATAAAAAATAAAGTCGTAATTGAACCCTTTTTTTTGTTTAAAGACCAAAGAGGAAAATGATGAATATAATTTTTTTGTTTAATTGCATTAGGGTGGTGACGATTTGCCAAGTAAAGCATTGACAGGATGAATGCGCGTTTGCAGTTTTTACGAATCTTGACGAAGGCAGCTTATCTTAAGTATCAACTTGTGGCAAGCAGCAAATGGCCAGATGAATCATCTTATTCAATGAATAATATATTTAAATTTGTATTTTAATATTTATTCTAACCTTTTATAATAATAATAATGTAGATTTAAAAATGGTTTAATGAAAGACATTCACACTATTGAAAGTAATTCGCCAAGTAAATACATTTTCTGATAATTTAAAGGCACGGAATATTTATTAACTATAAATATATTTTATAATTTAAGACAAAATTCTTACATATTTTTATTTATCTTTATTTTAAAATAATTTTAATTACCTTATACATACATGTTGATAATAATTAATTTAATTATTTTAAATTATAATATATGATTGTTATAATTACCTTATTTACCATGTTTATATATTTTTATGAACTAAAAATAAAAATAAAAATAAAAATCTCTAAAGTTTTCCTGCTCAATTGCACAATATTTTCCTTTCAGACTTTTACTTTTAATTACCTTAATTAAAACATATATATGTGTTGATAATCATTAATTTAATTGTTTCAAATCAAAAGATATCATTATTCTAATTATCTTATTTAGAGCTTGTTCTAATTATCTTAATTATTATATTTAAATAGTTTATAAATTAAACAGATAAAAAAATTCTAAAATTTTCCCGCTAAATTGTATAATATTTTTCTCTGAGAGTTGTTTATTTTATTATATTATAATTATAATTATTATAATAAAGATAAAAATTCATCTACCCACCTATTTATATACACATGTGAGATATGGAATATTTTTATGTTTTTTACAGAATATTTTTATGTTAGATTTTAGTATGTCAAGAGAGAAAAATAAAACAATTGTGATAAGTTTCATTAACAAGGAGAGTGTATGAAATATTTTTGGCATAAAACACAGAAATAATCGTAGAACTCGTCTTGGATTCTCAGTAAAAAAAACTCGTTCTGGATTAGTAAATTTTTTTTTCTCTCCAATATGAAAGGAAAATATAAAATGATTCAATATTCGCTTGAATATAATTTTTATAAGAAAAATGTTTTTCTTAATTTTTTTTAACTTAATGTAAAAATTAAATTATAGCACAATACATCCCGCGACATTACCTGAAACAAATGGAACTCGTGAGTATTATTAGGAAAATTATTGGGCAAGAAATCTTATTTTCCATGAAAAAACGACATAAACAATAGTCACGTTTTGTAATCGGCAGATAAACGCATGAGCAATAAAATATCTTATGGTAATTCAGCACACAAAAAAATCTTATGGTAAGAAGTCATATTCTGCAAAAGAGACCAAAAACTCTAGTAATTAAGAAAAAAAACTCTTTCAATTTTCAGTTATTACGAATAAAAAAAACTACGAAAAATGTATTTGTCAAGTGTCAACTCAATTAACATGTTTTTAGTTTGAGAGATAAAATTTGAATTTGGTTCTCATATCATACATCTTTTTGAAAATTAGCAGGGAAATAATTACTTGAGGGTTTGGGGTTTGGCCCCCTGACTTTTTAAAAATTATAAAAATATTATATAATTTTTGGTTATTTAGTGTTGTATTTTGACAGATTTTAATTACCGAATAATGATATTGTATATTCTTTTTGGGATTTTCTTAAATACCTGTTGAATGTTATGGATCTTTGTGTGATCCTGGCTCTTTCTTAAATGAGATTGTACATTTGTATAACCATGTAAAAAAAAATACACATAAAAAATTATTTTAAAAAATGAACAAAAATAAATTCTAATATCCTGTAACTCTTAATATTATTGAATAGCCCTACAATGCAAATCATGTATATAAATTTCAATTCTCGATAATGATAAAGAAAATCAATTATCGATTAATTGAATATGGAAATATACCATTTTTAATATATTATGAAGTGAAAATGGTTATATATATATATATTACTTTATTATGGATTCCCAAAATAAGAGTGCAAAGTGATCATGATTTGTGAATTCAAAACCCTTAACGAATAATAAAATAATTAAGAAGTAGGTTTTTTTATATAAAATAACTAACATTTTGAATTATTAAATTATAAATATTTTAAATAAAAAATAGTGCACATCTTTATGAAATGTTTTTTTCCCCCGTAAGTGCCAAGTCTGATTATATCCCTGAGAATAAGTTCGATCATGTCCCTAATTAAAGATTAATCCAATCCAAAGGATTAAATTTGTAGAAATACCTTAGGTCCTAGTAGTACTACCAATTTTACCAAAGAGCCAAAACTTTTAATTAGAGTAGTTGGTTACAAAAAATAATACTATAGATAATAATCAAGCAAATCAAATCAATTGATCACTCCTGTATATATTTTCCAATGATCAAGCTATCCCTATCCGTATTATTAAGCTAACATAATAAACCTTTAATAAAAGGGACATAAAAACTATGCTTCACAAAATCAACTAAACGCAGCAATTTCTCCTAAATTTTATGAACATTGAGGCTGTCATTATTTTCTTTTCCGCCACCATGATTCTATACTAATTGCTAACTTTGATCCACGTGGTGTGTCACGTTGATGTAATTATCCATGTTTTTTGTCGAATCATTACCAAACTTTTACTAGAATATTTTTGTTGACATTGACTAGCGATGTTGCTTGTGTATCTTTCCTACTTTCATGGCACAAGTATCTTTCTTTGTTTCCCTTTTTTCTTCCCCTGATAGCTATATATACCGGTAAGAAAAGCAAAGTTGCAACATCTATTTTCCGCGTCTCGTGTATCTCTCTCAAAAACATTGAAATTGTGTTAAGAATGAATGCACTAGCAGCCACCAACAGGAACTTTAGGCTGGCCTCTAGGCTCCTTGGATTGGATTCGAAGCTTGAAAAAAGCTTGCTGATTCCATTCAGAGAAATCAAGGCAAGTAAACCTGCAAAATGATCTGTTCTTACCATGTTTTTTCACAAAGGAAAGTGCTAAATGTTTTTGAAGAAACATTTTTTTTCTCTTCATTCTTCCAGGTTTGTTGCAGTCAAAATTTTCATGCATCATAGAGGCAACAAATCAAAACCGTTAAATGAAGATCAGAGAACTAAAATCTTGAATGCATGTTTTTTTTTTTAATTGGCCAATGTTTTTTTATCTAATCGAAAACAGTTAGCATGGACAACAACTCATGTATCTTGCGCAACCAATTGAAATAAACCCCTTTGATTTTTTAGGCCAATGTTAGGTGTTAGTTTTTTGTTGGTTGGAGAATTCAAACTCATGACCACTTCCTCCTTTTCTTCCTTCAACCACCAAGCCAACCTTATAACTCCCCATCTTAAATGCATGTTTTAAATCTAATTTACCTAGACAAAAAATGAATCGTTTGATCTTCATTCAATGTTTCTTATTTGCTTACTGTGTGAATGTGTGATAAAACTGAGTTCAGTCATATCTCTACCTATCCCTCGCTTTAGTTTATTGTTTAAAAAATCATGCATAAAACTTTTTACAAAAAAGTCAATCTTACTAAATAGCATTATGTTTCTCAAATCACCTTCCCTATTGATGATGGCACCTTGATGGCTTCTGTTTTGTTCTTATTTTGTATTTATCAGATAAGCATAAAATGCAACTCTAGTTCTAAAACATGTTGAATGAAAATGCAGGTTGAGTGTACCATCCCCAAAGATGATGGAAGCTTGGCCACTTTTGTTGGATTCAGAGTTCAACATGATAATGCCAGAGGCCCCATGAAAGGAGGGATCAGATACCATCCTGAGGTTATTTATATTCTGACTTACAAAAAACTCAGTGATTTATCTGTTTATAGGTTTTAAGTTCTATCACTCAATCATATGTCTTTGGCTTGAGTAGGTTGAACCAGATGAAGTGAATGCTTTGGCACAACTAATGACATGGAAGACAGCAGTAGCGAATATACCATATGGTGGAGCCAAAGGAGGGATAGGGTGTGATCCTGCAAAATTAAGTGTGTCAGAGTTAGAAAGACTCACTAGAGTTTTTACCCAGAAAATTCATGATCTGATTGGAGTTCAGACAGATGTACCCGCTCCTGATATGGGAACGGGACCACAGGTCAGTACAACAACTAAGCTTTGTGAATTTGCTGATGATTGTTATGCTTGACAAATGTTATGCTCTCTTTTCTTCATATTGGACTTTATTATAAAACACTCACTAACTTACTAGTTGGTTGTGAATGCAGACTATGGCATGGATTCTAGATGAGTATTCCAAATTTCATGGCCACTCTCCAGCAGTAGTGACTGGGAAACCTATAGTACGTAGATTAAACTGTTTGTATTTCTCATTTTAATGAGCATTGAACTGTGCCACAACAGCAACTTATCAACACACTCTTTCTACGATTGGATTATTAGTTGAAGAACAAAACTTTGATACAGTTTTATAAGTGCTTTTGTACAATGAGAATTGAAGTTTTATGTTGAGATTTAATGCAAATTTTTATTATGTGAAATACCAAGGTGAAACTCCAATTCTGACAGGAGAATAACACCAAAAGCACTTTAAAAACTGTATGTAAAAGTTTTGTCCTTAGTTGAAATTCATGTGAACTCTACTAAATAAGGAGGGTTCCACTCCCTATTTAGTGCATTAAACAAGAATTTCAACCAAAAATAAAGAGCGTGTTCAGAAAAATTTGTTGATAACATATCCTAAACCAATTCCCATATCTAACTTTCCATGTTCAAACAAGGAACTCGGTGGATCTCTAGGCAGAGATGCAGCTACAGGACGAGGAGTCCTCTTTGCAACTGAGGCTTTGCTTAAGGAGCATGGGATGAGTCTATCCGGACAGCGGCTTGTCATACAGGTACGACTTGATCTCTATGCTAAATGAAAACAGCATTAATCATGCACAGTAGTTTGAAAATCATGCTTTCAACAATGATTAATATTTAATAGAGATATAATAGTTAAGTGTAAAAATTCTCCAAGAAAAGAAGATCATCAGTTCATGCCTAATATTTTGATGAATTTGAGATAAACGCATGCAATTAATCATGTCGTGTGTGTCTTCAGGGTTTTGGAAATGTGGGGTCTTGGGCTGCCAAATTGATCAGTGAGAAAGGTGGAAAAGTTGTTGCTGTGAGTGACATAACTGGGGCCATCAAGAATAGCAATGGTCTTGACATACCAAGCCTACTCAAGTATTCTGAACAACACCAGGGAGTCAAAGGATTCCATGGTGGTGAAGCAATTGACCCTAACTCAATATTGGTTGAAGACTGTGATGTTCTTGTCCCAGCAGCTCTTGGTGGAGTCATCAATAGGTGCTTTTGCTTAACTACATAATTCTTTTGTTCATATTAAACTTCTAAGATCACTTAATTATCATCACATCTTACCTTGGAAGCAAACACCAAAATGCACCCCACATGAGTAAACCTCCATTTTAATTAGGCCATGGGATGATTTAATCTCTTACTTTACAAGTTTTTTACTTTGGTCTTTGGTTTTGCACAATATTGTAAAATATCATTCACTTTATTTCCAAATGTCAGTGAAAAAATGTAATATAAAATTTTTAAGTACGCGACATTTTGCAATATTTTCCAAATTTAGAGGAGCTTGACAATATTGGTTGTTGCGTAAACTTATTGCCTTCCATCCTTAAGCATCAGAAACATCTATCTGTTCTAAATGGAGATATATAATGAACAGAAGCGTAAACCTTTTTCTTTCCCTCTTTTTATATGGTTGAAGGGAAAACGCAAATGAGATTAAGGCCAAATTTGTTGTTGAAGCAGCCAATCACCCAACTGACCCGGAGGCTGATGAGGTTAGTTTGAATTCTTTTTTCTGTTCCTTTTAATAAAAAAGCAACAAAAAAAAAAACAAGAAAAAGAAAAAGAAAACATTGGAAGAAAAGTAAGAACAAATATCATGCACTGTTTTTAACTACCTCCTTACTTTGCAGATTCTGAAAAAGAAAGGGGTTGTGATCCTCCCAGATATATTTGCTAATTCTGGAGGAGTCACAGTCAGCTACTTTGAGTGGGTGCAGGTAACTATTAACTGTTATGATTTCACATGGTTGCATATTTGGTTCCTCTCATATTAATTTGTCATATCATTTGAAAAAAGCTAAAAAGAACCATAGTAAGACCTAATTACAAGAAATACTAGCAACACATTTTTCTAATATTCTCTTTTCAATAAATTTTCCTTTATTGCCTAAAATTCAAGTGAATCCGACTTATTTGGGAATGAGAACCATTAATATATTTTGTGAGACTTGTATGAATTTCACTCAATAAAAAAGAATGTCTCGGAAAAATAATTCTAAAAAAAGTGTTACGTAGTATTTTTTTCTAACACTACTTATATAGGGTCTATTAATTGTTTTTACATTTTTCTTCTTCTATGACATAACATTGTCATGTTACTTGAGTGGTTCGAAATTCATTTACATTTACAATTATGTTAACCCACTTCATGTAATCATTAAGGTTAATTAAATGATGATTATTATGTAATGCACAGAACATTCAAGGGTTCATGTGGGATGAGGAGAAGGTGAACAACGAGCTAAAGACATACATGACCAAAGGGTTCAAAGATGTGAAGGAAATGTGCAAAACCCATAACTGTGATCTTCGTATGGGAGCATTCACCCTTGCAGTTAACCGTGTGGCAAGGGCCACCACCCTTAGGGGTTGGGAAGCTTGAAATCATAATGAAGAGTTCCATTGTCAGCCTCAGCAAAACCTTACACAATTCTTGCATATGCATCCGAAATTTTTACGGATTTTTTTAGATCTTTTATTTTTTTAAGAAAAATAAAGAAATTCCTTTCCACTTTATGATTGTTTTATTTGTTATGCCTTAGATGTATTTTTAGAACACAAGCAATATATCCAATTTATGCCTTTGTTGGTCCAATTGCAATGAGGAATCACTTGTTTTCTGATGCTTCTTTGTTAGGATGTATTTCCCTTTTCCTTTGCTGTTTTGTTTTGTTTTTTCATTCCCATTCATAAAAAAAAAAAAAATCTATTTAGAAAATAACAGCGTTGAACCACTGAGTCCGAATCATCTGGCACATACCTATCGTCTATATGGTATTTTTATTCTATAATCAAGTTAAAAATAAATTCAATATAATTTTTTATTTTAAGCAAAAATTATCTATTAAGTTATTTTAACTTAAAATTAATTCTAAATTCATAATCAATAAACATGTAAATGTTTATCTAAGATTACAATAGCTAATATTTTAATATGATTTTGAACAATTCATGATAGAACTAAAAACATTTTTTTAACGCAATTGTATATCAAAACCTAATATGAACAAAAAATAAACATTAAAAAATGACAATCAAAAATATTTTTAACGCTATTACATATTAAAATCTGAACTTAAAGAATATTAATTTAGAATAATTCATTGGATGGTTGTTGTATATCCTTTCAAATTACTAATCCAATATTTATGGCTTGGTTCCATAAGACAATTTTGGAAATCTAGGAAATGGAAAAGAAAAAAAAAACAGAATAGAAAAAGCAGAGTGGAGAAGAGACTATCCAGCATTCTAATTTCTAGCTAGTAAATAAGTAAGACAAGTAGCGTACAGTGATTCAATCACTGATCAAAGACAAACAACGTAAGACTCACGATGGCCACATCATCCTTAGGAAACCCGAATAACCCAGAAGTGAGAAAAGACATCGTGTGGAACCGGTGGGTGATATTCTCACCCGCGCGCGCCAAACGACCCTCCGACTTCAAGTCCAAGTCACCCGCCGACCCGAACCCGAACCAGCAATGCCCCTTCTGTATCGGCCACGAGCACGAGTGCGCGCCCGAGATATTCCGGGTCCCTCCCGGTGACCCGGATTGGAAAATCCGGGTCATCCAGAACCTCTACCCCGCTCTCTCCCGCACCCTCTCCGATTTGTCTCCTTGAGAAATTGGGAGCGTTTTCCTCGCTTATACCGAGAGAATTCCACAGCTCGCCAGCCATGAATCCATCCAATACGTGCAGCTTCGTTCTCTCCAGCCTCCCTATTTTCATAATCCAATTATTTAATTGTTAAATTAGTCTATAAAAATGTGTTTTTCTTCAGGAAAATTGGTGGTGTTAGGACTAATTTGACTAGAGAAATACGCATTTAAGGACCTTAGACATAAATTTATCTTTCAATAACTAATTTGACTATTCACTGTATGAGTTAACAGGTCATATTAGTTTCGGAATGGTGGAGATTATTAATTGGAAGTTCGTTACTGTAAAGGTCAAACAAATTTATTTTATAATTGGATGATAATATAAAATTACACAATTCAAAATTCAAAGTCTATAAGACTGAAAAATTGCATATTTAGAGACTTCACACTGAAAATTGACTCTTATGAAGTTAGAAGTACCAAGTAATAATCTCAGTTGTTGATGAAAAAATTAACAGTTGATATTATGATGCATTCATGATTAGTCCTACATGCGAACTTAACATCAGTTGTTGATTTTCTGGTCGATGACTAAGGGTGTGTTTGTTTTTCCGTTAGCATCTCCCTTGAATGTCAATTCTTGGCTGTTCCTGCTTTGCATCACTGATAATAGATCTATTTACTTTTATGGTTAAAGTTGTAACTTTATTAGTTTATTTATCAATGGTAGTTGCAGGCTACATTTCTATCATTTTCTACAATTGCAATTGATCTTGTCTTAACATTTTTGGTATAATGTGATGTTTGGCAAAACAGAAAAAAAGACAATAAAAATATAATTTTATTGTATTTTTCGATATACATAACACAATGAATTCATATTTTTTTTGTTATTTTGTAAAAAAACTTAATAGAAATATAATTATGTTGTGTTATGTGTTGAAAAATATAATGAAATTGTATTTTTATTATGTATTTTTTAAAATTATTTTTAATTTTATTTAATTATTATTATTTGCTTCTAATTATAATTATTAATTGTTATTTTCAGATGGCTCATACTAAAGGGGCTTCCCATGACTTAGATGCGGAGAGGCAAAGGCAAAGTATGATTGCGTTAGCATGTCGTGATGCCTGAGGCACAATATTCTTAGCGACAATCAAGATTACACCAAAAAAATAAACTGTCCAGATTACATCGAATTCTACAGGGATATTGTTGTTTGTCCGACCATCATAAATGTAGTAATGGGTTGTTTAATCATAATATAAAGCATTAAAATTTACTTTTTTTAAATTAAAACATTTGTTTATACAAGAAATGCAAAAAAAATCAACACAACGGAATATCCACAATAGGAGTGGAGAGAAAGTAACAAAATAGAACTACTATACATTTGGGAATAGAATAAAAATATATAACAAAATCTTGATTTTGTGTGTTATGTTGGGTGAAAACACATTATACAATAAAATCATGATTTTATTATATAATTTGGGGTGAAAAAATAAATATCAATGAAAACTCAATTTTATTGTACACTCGTAGGAAATACAACAGTGTTTTTTCCATTGATATCTGTTTTTTCAACCACTAACGGAAATATGATTTATCCTCACAAGGGTATTTTCGGAATATGGTTAAAAAACACCCATGTGGGCGGTGCCAATAGCAGCTCCCCCTTCTCCAAAACTAAAAAACTAAAACCCCAAAGCAAAACGGTGGCAGCGGCGACCCCTTCTCCAAGCTTCTCTTCTCTTTTCTTCTCTCCATCTTCTTCTCTGCTCAGTCTCGCAATCTTCACCTTCATTTGGATCATGGCAACCCTTGCTCCATCCTCTGACACTGCAAGTAAGTATCCTTTCTCATCTCTCTATTTGACTCATGTTTCGGTCTTTTACGTTAAAAAAAAACTTGTACTTGTATCGGTTTCATTTAGTTATGCTCTGTGTTTCTGATTAACGTGTCTATAGTGTGTTTGTGATGGTCATGAATATCTACACCTCTGTGTGTGTGGTGTAGGGAATTGGTTGAAAATTATATATATATGTATGTATGTATATATGTATGTGTGTATATATATATATATGTATGTGTGTGTGTATATATATATATATATGTGTATATTCTACTTTTGGATTAATTTAAAATTATTTCATTTATGTACATGAAGAGTAACATCGTGTTTTTGAAAATAAAAACTAATTGATTATGTTTTTTTTTTTAATTGTTGTCGGTTTTTTTAAAATTTGACAGAATACTCTAGGTAATGATGAATAGTTGTAATTCAGTGGTTATATTAATAGAAATTGCATTTTATTTGAATAGTTTAACAGGGTTTTGACTTGTATTGGTGAAATAGTCTGTTAGTTGACCTGCTCAAATTTATCTCTTTTTTCCCCCCTATCTTTTAATTTCAGTTATTTTGTATGTGTCTTTTTTATGCTTATGAAAGGGTTATTTCTATGGCAAATGACTCTCTTTTTCCTTTTAATTATAGAAGATACTGGTTAATAGCTCAAAACCCCTTTTTTTTGTCTTTTATGAAAACATATATATCTTTTTTGTTGTCAATTTATAAATACTAATGTTGAGCCGCTCAAATTTCTCCCTTTTTTTGTTTTGTTTATTGTAACTGTATTTCTTATGCTTGATATACTGTTCTTTCAATGATGAATTTCTTTTACCATTTTAATATGGAAGCTGCAGATTTACTGCAGAATTTGTCCTTGGATTCCGAGTCCAAGACAGTTCCTGAGCCTGCAAAGAAGGTGAGTATTTTTTTACTATAGCATCAATGCATTTGGAACTTTGGATTTGTGGTGTGATAACGAATAGCTAATTCTTATAGTCTACTTCTATACAGAATGGACATGGTCCAGCCAAGGGGGTGACCAAGCCATTTAACCCGAATGCAAGCTTCACTCCAAATGGACACCTGTCTGCTTCTGCATACTATTATGGAGGTAAGGTAAGCAGCTATGACTTCAGATGGAAGGTGTTGATTGAATAACTTATTATTCCTTCTGGAAAATCAATGTGGTAACGAGAGTTTGTGCAGGTTATGATGGGCAACGTGATTGGAATATTTATTCCCGATATATGAACCTTAATACTGGGATGAAACAAGTACCTCTTGTTTGTGTAACTACTGGACTTTGTTATGTTGTGTATGTATTTTGATATTATAAAATTGGGTATTATTTGCAAATTGGTGTTGAGAAAAAGCTGTCTAAGTTCTATTGAGTGATGACTGATTTCTGCTAGATGATAACTTCAAAATCAAATGGTGTAGGATGGATGCTTCCTACTTGCTAAAATCACGCTTGATTTGTTTCTGGGGGTTCTAAATTGTTACACCAATGTAAAATTTCGAGTATTACATAAGCATCCTTTCTGTTTTAAATTTTAAATTCTAAAGAGCAGTACATTATTTTGAGTTTTTTTTCCTGTTGACATCCAATCCTAAAATTGCTAGTGCATATAAGTGTAGTTTGATCACTTTGATGAGCCTAAAATCATTTGGGAAAACTATAGTAACCTTCCTTGAGGTTAGCACTTTTTACATTGACACTGTCCTTGTTTAGGAAATTACACCTACCTCCTTTGCTTTGTTATTTTTAAGGTGTTAAAGCAAGTGCTGTGATTGGACTTTCCCAAACAAGAAGGGTGTTGGTGTAAGTGTAATAATCCTTATCCTTAAGGGAGGTCCGTATAATTAGCCCTAATCATTTCCTTCATTTGCCAATTTTCTTAGATGTGTAGTTTCATATCTTCTTCCTCTTATTATTGCCAGGATATGATTTGCTTCTTATCATTTTTAAATTATAAAATATAGATTTACTAAATTGTTAAACTTAAGACAATCTTACAGGTTTTTTTTGTGTAATGAATTAAATAACAGGGTGTTTTGGGAGATAGCTGCTCTTATTTGTACCATCAAGGTTATGGTTATACACCATATGGAGCACCCATGCAACATGATGACAATCTCTATGGGCTGCAACAGTACCAGTACCCTTCTTCTTACTACCAGTCTCCAGCTTCTGCTGATGGGTCATTTGCTGCTAACAAAATCAATGCTCAAGAAGGGAGAATATCAGCTGCAGCCAGTGCTGAACATATCCCTTCATCTGCTGTTATTAATAAAGGAAGCTCCATTGGTGTGGTGAATGAAGGTTCCACAAACAACAATGGGGTAAAGGAATTTTTATCAAGTACCCAGCGCCCGTTGTTGAATTCAAATGATTCTTATCAAAGGGCTGGCTTTCCTGTGTATGCTCCTTTGTCAGGATATCAAGATCCAAGAGTAGGTCCTCATGGGACTCAACCAGCATTACCTTTGGATCCCTTATTATTTTCTAATAAGAAGTCCAATGATGGAGCAAAAATTGGATTATCTTCACCAGCTGTGCCTGGCAAAAAAATTTCCTCTCAAAGGAATACAACCATTCCTCAGCCACTTCCACAGTCCATGGTATGTTTCTAAGTATTTAACTACCTTTGTTTTTTCCTTTACAACTTAAGCCTTGCCTATCATTTGTATGGTGTAGTTTCCTATCTAAAGCTGTCCAAGAAAATTATTTTTTCTCAACCAACTTTCCATTTATGTTAGGTAAGCCCAATTTACTGGTTTCTGTTAGTTGAGGACTTGAGGGAGTTGGAGTTAGTAATAATCTATAACAGAATTAGTAGAGTAGTCTATAAGGAGATAGGGGGAGAAAATTAAGACTGATGTGTTTAGTTGGAAATCGGTTTTGGAGGGAGAGATGTTAGGCTCTTTAAATCCTAAAGGAACAACTTGTATTCATTCCTTTCCCTCTCTTCCTATTCCTAACCTGGATTCATCACTGGTTTGTGGACTGTGGCCTAGGGGACCTCATCAACAAATTCCTGTCTTTTCTGTCATATATGATTATGGGTATAACTATTGTTGTGGTGATGATCATTTGTTTATTCAACCACATGGTCATGATTCTTTTTATACAACCTGTTCTACAGTAGATAATTTGATTTTTGGTCTGTGCACAATATTGTTGTTTCTATTCATAAAATGAATTCAAAGTTCACTCATAAACTGTACCTTGGATGCAGAACTTACATGGTTCCATACATTCATCTGGACTAGAACCGTTCTCTGGATTCATTAATGGGACGTACCCAAGCAACACAATGTATAGCCAATATGGAAATGCATATAGAGCTAGTTCTCATTTCGGACAAGCTCCGTATGGATATGGGTATAGAATAGGGTCTGTTAATAACAAGCCTAAAGCCTCAAATGATGGTTGTGCTATTGATCATGTCAAAAGAAATATGGATGGCTTTGGTGAGCTGAATAAGGGACCCAGATCTGGCAATAGTTCTGATGATAAAAGTGTTGATGGTCCTGGACCTGTCACATTATTAATCAAGGGACAGAATCTTCCAATTAAGAGTGATAATAAAGAAGTGCCTCTAGTTCCCAATAACGAACAGTACAATGGGAAAGACTTTCCTGAGAATTATTCTGATGCAAAATTTTTTGTCATCAAATCTTATAGCGAGGATGATATTCATAAAAGCATTAAATATAAAGTCTGGGCAAGCACCTTTAATGGCAACAAAAAACTGGATGCAGCGTATCATGAATCCAAGGAGAAACCTGGTGACTGTCCTGTATTTTTGCTATTTTCGGTTAGTTGCTAACTTGATAGCCTCATTTAGTTGGGTAATTCCTATGCTTTCTTGGTGTTACTAAGCCTCAATTTTCCCTTTGTTTCTTGGTACAGGTTAACACTAGTGGCCAATTTGTTGGTTTGGCAGAGATGGTGAGTCCACTTGATTTTGGTAGAACTGTGGAGTATTGGCAGCAGGACAGGTGGAGTGGTTGCTTTTCTGTGAAGTGGCATATCATAAAAGATATCCCAAACAGTGTGTTGAGGCCCATAACACTAGAAAACAATGAAAACAAACCTGTTACTAACAGCAGGGACACCCAGGAGGTATTCACTTAGTGGCCTGTTCGTTCCCACAAATCCCTTCTCCCCCTTTCAACTAGCAGTACTTATCTATATCGTTCATCCTTCCGCAGGTTAAGTTTGAGAAGGGTATTCAAATTCTCAAAATTTTCAAGCAGCATTCAAGCAAAACATGCATTTTGGATGATTTTGGGTTCTATGAGACTCGTGAAAAGATGATTCAGGAAAGAAAATCTATGGAACAACAGCTTCCGAAACAGGTAATACGAACCTTTACATCATATACTAAGAACAAATTTTGGCATTTGAATTGTTCCTGTAAATTTTCACTTTTTACTATGCACCTTCTAAATATTGGATACTAAGATACATTCAGGATCATGCTATTTAAGTGGCCTCTCCCGTTGATTAAACCTCTCAAATCCTTTGTTCTATTATAGGCTAGCAAGTCCAATGATTTAACAACAAATGGGACAGTTATGTTGCCCAAGTCTCATGATGGAGCCTTGAAGAATGAATCAGCTACTACAGATGAAGCAGGACAAAAGGAGAAGCTGGTAGAAGTGAATGGATCAACTCAAGCATCTGAAGACTGTTCAAAGAACTGCTAAACCCGTGACAGTGCAAGACAAGAGAGTGGTTAAAGAATGTAGCTTCCAGTATCCCCTCCCCCTCTTTTCAATCCCTTTTCATACATTCCTTTAGTATGGAGCGAGTTTTGGTGTTTTCTTGTTCCTTGTTATCCCTGTTTATTTTGTTTGTCCTTGGGATTCTAATGGATGTAGCCATATTGCACCTCTTTCTAAAGAAAATATATAAAGTGAGAATGGAAATATGAGTTTAATTATATACACCGAAGATTTTTACAATATCAACAAATTATAAATTACTTTAAATATATGAATTTTCAGTTACTTATTACAAAAGTCAATAAATTTCAATTACTTTGATTGAATGAGAATATAAAAAAAAATACATTATTAATATATTTCAATTAAATTCATAATCTACTTTTTTCTTTCAGCTGATTTATATTTGTCATGCCAGCTTTGCTCATTTATATAATTTAATAATTTGACTTTATAATATTTCTAATGTTATTTCTATTATCTTTTAACTAATTTTAATTATTCTACTTTTACCTTTTTTTAATTGCACTTTCGGTTCCTTTATATTGTTTATTTAATAAAATTGGTCATTCTATTTTTTTCTCACAAAAATTATCTTGCTATTTTAATAATGGAATTTAAGTCCACTTATCAACTTGATATCTAATATTGATATAACAAAATTGCACAGTGAAAACAATGGGAGGTCAAATTGGTGAAAAAAAAATTAGGGAACTAAATTTAAAAAATATTATACTAAGAAGACCAAAAGCGCAATTTTTTAAAAATTTATCTTTATAAATAAAGACCAAAAAATAAGAATATTACTTACTTCTTTCAATTTACCCTATTTTATTATATCCCTAAATTGTATTTCAACTTTTTTTTTATAAAAAAAATTGTTAATAGTTTGTATGGGTTTACTTTAGGGATAGAGGGCGTCTTTTCTCCAACCTTTTTTTTTTTGAAACGGTATTTTCTCTAACCTGAGACTAAATACTAAATAGTGATATTCAAATAATAAACCATTAAATCGGGCCAGATAAATTTTTTTAATAGTTAAAAGTAACGTTTTATCATAATTTAAATTACACACAAATCTAAAATGTATTGAATATTTATCAATTTAGTTCCGATTTTTTTTTTACAATATTACCCTAATCCCACCATTAGGTAAACCTAATGATTTTTAAAGTTGATATATTATACTAATGTTCTTAGACTATTTTGAATAATTTTTCAATACTTTAAGAATTATTTAATTAGCATGATTTCTAATATTTGGATATTACTTATATTTTTTTAAAACTACTTAAGAAAAAAAAGTAATATTTTAAGAACCAAAGATGATTTATTAGAAGAAAAAACTATTATAAATGTAATACCTATTGTAATTTTTATTCACTAGAATATAAAACCTTTTATATTATTTTTTTTCTCCATATTTTTGTGGAGTTTAAAATTTGCTATTATTAGTAAGCCATGCAGTAATTTTTGTGCAAATTGTTTTCAGTCTTTAAATTACTTTAAAATAATTATTTTAAAAAATTAAAAAGTTTATTATATATAATCAATTGTAATAGAATGAACAATTGCATAATTCTTTTTATCTTTCTATTATATTTTACAGATTTAATTTAATTATTTTACTCCAGACTCACCTCACTTGCTTTCCTGCTTTTCTCCTCTGTCTCACCTCACTTGCGTTATTAGGGTTTAGTGAGATAGTGGCGGGGTAGTGACATTACAGTGTGGGCATAAAATTTTCAAAGTCGAAGCGAGAACTTGCCATTTCGAGGGTTTTAGGGTTAGGGTTTTCTCAAATTGCAAGAACATGGGTTTCAACATTCAACCCTATGGGATTCAGTCCATGCTCAAGGAAGGCCATAAGCACCTTTCTGGCCTCGATGAAGCGGTTCTCAAGAACATCGACGCCTGCAAACAACTTTCCACTATCACTCGAACTTCCCTCGGTCCCAATGGTAACGATCACGGTTACCCTTTTTTATTTTCTGTTTTTCTTATTCGCCCCAAGTATTGCTGCATCCTCAGATTCCAAAAGTTTGGATTTTTATAATGTGGGTATGTGTTCGTTTTCATGTTATGTTGATCCAGCTTTTAACGTGATGCAGTGCTTTGAAAATTCGTGGGGGGTTGAGAATAAGTAGATTTGTTTTTGTTTTTCATTCACAAAGAGAATTTGCCAATTTTGGCTCTGTAGAAGCTTTTGTTTGTGCTTTTATGAATCTGTTGCTGAAGAAAGGGTTTGTTTGGATAGATTTAGAATGTTGGTGGTGGTCTTGTTTTCAAATGTTTTGTTTGATCTGATTCAGGGATGAATAAGATGGTTATAAATCACTTGGACAAGCTTTTTGTCACGAACGATGCTGGGACGATTGTGAATGAACTTGAAGTTCAGCATCCTGCTGCCAAGGTTTTGGTTTTGGCTGGGAAGGCTCAACAAGAGGAGATTGGGGATGGAGCTAATTTAACTATTTCATTTGCTGGGGAGCTCCTGCAGGGTGCCGAGGAACTTATCAGGATGGGTTTGCATCCGAGCGAGATCATCAGTGGATACACTAAAGCAATCAACAAGGTTTTTTCAGTTTTTGATGAAAGCCTTAGTGATCTGTCTTTAAATGTCATATTGCTGCTCTCTCTCCCTCTAATTTCTTGTTTTGTTTCAGACTGTTCAAATATTGGATGAACTAGTTGAGGATGGTTCTGACAATATGGATGTTCGTGATAAGGAACAAGTTATTTCAAGAATGAAAGCAGCCGTTGCCAGCAAGCAATTTGGTCAAGAAGATATCATATGTTCGCTTGTTGCTGATGTGAGTATATCCCAATTTACCCTATTTTACCATGATAAAATGCTTTGGTAGCACAACACTGTTTACATTGTGACCTCTGTTTGGAAAATATAGGCATGCATCCAAGTGTGCCCCAAAAACCCTGCAAACTTTAATGTGGACAACGTTCGTGTTGCAAAGCTCTTGGGAGGGGGCTTGCATAACAGTACTGTAGTTCGAGGATTGGTTCTGAAAAGTGATGCTGTCGGGACTATAAAGCAAGCAGAAAAGGCGAAGGTGAGCTTCTATTGTGTTGAATTCTTTTTGTTTAATTGGAGAGTCTACTATATAATTTATTTGTATTTTGTTGAGAGTGAGATCCTTCACAACTGTCTCAACCTTTTCATTTTTCCAGTCCTATATGCTAGATGATTTCAAGCCATATACTCTAAGGATTGCTTGTACAGTGTGCTCTTTATTTTTTATATTTGATTAATGGAAGGCTATACTTTTTGTTTGACCTGCTCCTTGAGTAATATACGAAGGCTACGCTTTTAGTTTTCGCCTATTTTATCTGCCTTCAACATATTCTGCCATATAATTATGTATGGCTGTAAACAATAAATATAGATGAAGTTAGTACTTGGACCCTCTGACTTTATTTTTTATTTTGGTTTAGTCCTCCAACCTTTTTTTTGTTGTTTTTATTTTATTTTTTATTTTTGTCCTTACTTTAAAATGTTCAACAAGTTAATCCTATCTGTTAGCTCCATCCAACACCTGTAATAACTCTGTTAATGTTGTGTCTTCTAATTTAGCTTAACATCGTTTCATTTTAGTCTTCTAACACTTAAATCGTCAACATGTTTGTCCATTCTGCAACAATGAATTAGAAACAGGTGTTCTATTCTTGAGGGTGAAACCATGAAACCCATTGAAATTGGTCTCAACACTAGTTGAACCACAAAAACTAATCTCTCCCATGGGAAATATCATACTAGGACCAAATGAACAACCCATTCCCACACTGCTGACAACTCCACAGTGAAGCCCTTTGCAACAATTCAAAACACAATCTCCATTTGAAAATCTCTTAACCCAAGTTTTGAATATGTGTACATTGATACATTTTATATATGAATGTCAGTGGAATTTGAAAAAAAAATTAAGCAATATTTTAATCTCTCTAGTAACAAAAAGCAAGTGATCCAGTCCTTCTCGAAAAGAAGCTATTGTTGATTTCTTGGAACAAAGTCTAATATTTGCAAATCTTTATACTATCTTGTACTGAGTTCTTTTGTTTGTGTTTTTTAAGGTTGCTGTGTTTGCTAGTGGTGTTGATACATCTGCAACTGAGACTAAAGGAACTGTCCTCATACATACAGCTGAGCAGGTATATCAAAATGACAAGAGTTTTGAATTTGATTATTACAGTCTCCTTACTGTTTTATATAGTTATATTTTTTTTATTGTTTGAGTGGTGAAGCCTATTTTGTGTTTGCTGGTATAAGTTGGAGATCAATCCCCATCTCCCAGATAAGAAAGTTGAAAGTGGATTGTGATAGGGTACTATGTTTAAATCCTAACGCAGTAATGCCAATCCTAAACACGTGTCATTGTTTCTTTTTACCAAGTTTAAGTTTACTCCCTCTGATAATTTGGAAGCCTCTACTAAGGTATTATTTTGGACCTTGTCATTATTGTCTTTTAGATTTTGTCTGGTGACCTTGTTGCTGAAGTTTCTACGTTCATTTTAGCCTGATATTTTGTGCATGCATATGCTTTATTGTTTCTACATATTCTGCCAATTATTAAAACTTAAAATACGTAAAAAGCCTAAAAGGTCTGTAATGCTTGGTCAATAGTGGATTCAAGTAGATAAAGAACTCAGAATGCTGAGTATTTTCAGCTTTATGACTGAATCTGCTTTATATTTGCAATGTTAAACTATAATAATGTCTTTTAATAATTAGTGCAATATTTTCATTTAATTTGTATAAAACATCATTTAGATTCTTCAGTTTGAGGTCTAACAGGTCTCGGCATACTAGCATGGAGTTTCCTAAAAGTATGCCTTTATTTTTATTTGTCCCTTCATCTATTTCTGTCTTGCTTGATTTTTTAAGTGATTTGTTTTTGTAAATTTTTTGCTAGAGCTTTTGATTGGAAACAATTTTGAACGTTTAAATTTAAACTTGTATGACAATTCATTAACTTTTAGGATAACTTGTTATTTTGATCTTCAGCTGTTTTTTGCTGGATTAGGCAATGATTTTATTTATTACCAGATGCTGTACCGGGGGAGCCTTGAGATTTTATGGGCCAATATTTTCCCCGTGTTTTTCTTGAATTATTTTATGTTTTTTTCTAATTGGATTTGTTCCCTTCATTTTTTTATTTATATAGCTAGAAAATTATTCAAAAACTGAAGAGGCTAAAGTAGAGGAGCTCATCAAGGCAGTAGCAGATTCAGGTGCCAAAGTGATTGTCAGTGGAGGAGCAGTAGGAGAAATGGCTTTGCATTTCTGTGAGCGTTACAAGTATGTGAAGTCTTTATCCATGTTTGGTGGTTTTAATTGTCTCTTACTATTGAATTAATATGAACATTATAACTGCACATTAGATTGTTTTCTAACTTCAAAATTCCTGCTTTTAGGCTTATGGTTCTGAAAATCAGCTCAAAGTTTGAACTACGTCGATTTTGCCGGACAACCGGCTCTGTTGCCATGGTTTGTGCTTTTACTTATTTGGCTACGTAAAGAGGTTTTCTACTTTCTGTCTAACCCATTTTATTTTCCTGAAATAGCTAAAACTTTGCCAACCAAACCCAGATGATCTTGGATATGTAGATTCCGTTTCAGTTCAGGAAATTGGTGGTGTCAGGGTATGTTAAAGCTGGATTCTTTCAGTTCTGTCATTTTCTGGGTTCCATGTTTCTTTTTTATTTTAGCTTATTCCCTTGCTTCTTTTTGTTGTTGTCATTTTTAAGTATTGCATGCAATTTTCTTATTTTTTGGATAATGATATGATATGCAGGTGACCATTGTGAAAAATGAAGAGGGTGGAAATTCTGTAGCCACTGTTGTTTTACGAGGAAGTACTGATAGTATACTAGATGATCTTGAAAGAGCAGTGGATGATGGAGTGAACACTTACAAGGTAATTTTCTTATGTTTCGCTCCATTAATCTTGTAAAAATAGGGCAGCAAACCTAAGGGTTATTGTTACTTATGACATTTGTTTGGATTACACATTTGAAGGAATTTTATTTTTAAAAACAATTTTATGCTTTGGCTAATTGTAATTTGAAATACTGGTTAATCTTTATCTTTACAATTACTTGTCAGGCAATGTGCAGGGATAGCCGCTTTGTACCTGGAGCTGCAGCTACTGAAATTGAGTTAGCTAAAAGGGTGAAAGACTTTTCCTTCAAGGAGACAGGGTACTTTTTATTTCCCTTTTCCCTGTAAAAGATAGTGGCTTGCATTCTTGGGGATACATTGATGTATTGTGTTCACACACATGCCTCTTCCATTCATTGATTTTTTTTTTAACTACATGAGGAATTTTGTTTGTATGATTTTGCCTTATGGTTATTTGCGGTATAAGGCTATCAATGTCCTGTTATTATTTTATAAACATTTTATTTCATTTGCTGAAGGCCATGCAACTTGTAAGGCACTTTTTAGCAAGTGCTATATTGGAGAGATGCACATGTGGGTAAAAAAGAGGTGTACCATTATTCTAATTTTGATTTTAAACAAAAAAATCTTAATATGTTTATGTGCATGTTTGTGCAACTGATTATAAATTCATGGGGATTTCTATAACATTTTTTTACTATGTTGTCTGCATCTTGATACTTGCATGCTTTAACATGCCTTCATTATTATGTATTTGCGTTTCACTGGCTTCTAGCCCTTAGGGATCACTCACCACTTATGTACACGTTTCAAAGATGTTGCTATTTTTTTTATCACCTGTCTTGTGCTGTTTATTGGGTTATGTCAATATCTTTTTGTTATCAAGAATTATTGAAGTCAGTATAACATAAATGTGTTCTAAAATCTAACTCGATATTGGATGTTTTTAACTCAGCACCATATATTACTGTGTATTATTTGGAATTAGTTATTATGTCTCTATTCATCCGGACTTAAGTTATTTTGTTCAATGCTTATTTGGTATTTCACACGTGAATGGGATGGACTAAACGTTTGCAATGGCCCTGCAGGTTGGATCAGTATGCTATTGCAAAATTTGCTGAAAGTTTTGAAATGATTCCTAGAACTTTGGCTGAGAATGCTGGCCTAAATGCAATGGAGATCATATCTTCTCTGTATGCAGAACATGCATCTGGAAATGCCAAAGTTGGCATTGATTTGGAAGAAGGCATATGTAAGGATGTCTCAACCTTGAGCATTTGGGATCTCCATGTGACTAAGTAAGCTATGATCTAACACAAGCTTTGTTGTATATGGTGGCAACCTATAGTTTGAGCAAATAGTGAACTGACTTTTCATTGCTGTAGTGGAGATTTCTCTAAAAACCTTTCCATATAAAAAATATATAGACAATAATTAAGGGTTCTTGTAATTGTTGGAGCTGATGCATTCTTTGACCGTTAAGATTTTGAAATAATTCTATTATATGTTGAATCAGAATTTATCTTCATTATCTCCTGGAAAACTAGTTTCATGTTATTGTTTTTTCTTTTCAGGTTATTTGCTCTTAAATATGCTGCAGATGCTGCATGCACTGTACTACGTGTGGACCAGGTAATCAAATAAAAATAGTCACTGTATCCCTGTCAATTTCTGCATGCCACCTTAATATGTACCTCAAGCACATTTTTCTTTGGGGAACAAGCTCAAACAATTTTTTTATGATTAATAAATATTTATGAAGGAATTGGATCATTTGCAAAGTGATGGCCTTTATATCTCCCACTGTAATACAAGCTCAGAAATTGGGATCTTCATATAACCCAAATTTTTTCTTTGGGGAAGATCCTAACTTAAAGCACACAGAGATTAGGGAATAAATAGCTGAGCCTGAGGCCTATGCCATTTGTATTGCCAATTGCATATACATGTCACACACTCACGGGAATTTGGATTGCAATATATTCGTCTACTTTTCTCATCTTAAATTTATGAAAATTGATTTTTATTTTCGTTTTTCAGATTATTATGGCAAAACCAGCTGGTGGTCCAAGGAGAGAACAGCCTGCTGGTGGTATGGATGAAGACTAAAATTATTGTGGGAATTGATGGTTTGCTTTGGTCATGTTTGTATCTCAGCATGATGGCTTGAATTTGCCTTAGGCATGTTTTCTTGATTTAGACTTTTTAGTAGTGGTGGCGATCTTAACAAATTTTGAATTTTGTTTTGCTATGAAATACTAAGAGATGTGGTCTGTAAATTTACATTTTATTCATAGCCTTATTGTGAGTGGTGATGTTAATTTGCTGAGCATGGCCTTTGTTTGAGATTTTCTTTTTTTGCAAGTTTTTTTGGGTATCAGGACTTTAGTATCAAAGCATTCCTCTTTTTCTCTCTTGCAATATATCCGTTACTGAGAAGGACCCAAAGTGCAAAAATCACTAGTAGGTTACAGGACTTTAGTATCAAAGCATTCCTCTTTTTCTCTCTTGCAATATATCCGTTACTGAGAAGGACCCAAAGTGCAAAAATCACTAGTAGGTTACAGACACAACTTAAACTTCTTGGGTTCTGCATAATACAACCAGCCATAAATTAATGTGTAATAATAATCGTTAGTTCAAAAGTTAATGGTTAATAATTAATTTTAATCAGCTATATATATATTTTAATAAAAAAATTGACCATTGATTTTCGAATTTACCGTTATTATTGCACTTTATTTTCTAAAGTGCATTCGAGACTTTAGAGGAGCCAAATCTGCCGAAAACTACGAATGTATGGTCTGTGTTTTTTAATAGAAAAATGGAATTAACCGAACCACTTTAATAAATCAGTGCTTGATTCAAACCATCCGAACCACTTTAATAAACTGGTGCAGAACAATCAAATAAACCGGTTTTGAAAATCAAACCAGTTTTTAATCCAGTTTTTTTAAATCGCATTTTACACTCCAATTGTCCTCAGCTACTTGTAGTAGTGCTTAATGCTAATGTTGCTGTATATTTTGATGGTCAATACCATGGGAGTAATGCCTTGATGTTGGTGGGCAAGTCAGTCACTTTGCCAACATCAACAAAAGAGAGCAAGGTTCTATCTCTACTTTTTCCGAAGTAACCTTATGGAGATTGGACCAGTTCCTCCACATCAATGTATTGGTGCCCCAATTGAATGAACTTCAAGAAACCATTGACCCTAGTAACACTCATGACTCAACTTTGATAGGATTCAGTGACTAAGGCTTATAAGACACATCTATTTATTTTTTTATAAAGGTAAAATCTTTTTAATTCAAACAGAACAAAACTCAAGTCCAACAGCGGATAATTGTTATAATAATTCATATAAATAACACTAATACGAAAAATACAAGAATGAACACGTTAGGATTAATGCGTGGACAGTGCACATGTCCATTTTACATTGTCAAAATTCAACTTACAAGAATGGTGCAGCAAGGAGAAACTCCCATAACAAATTTGTCAAAGAGGCTCTAACGTCATATGCCAAGAACTGACTCTCCAAAAGCCTAAGGTATAAACTTAACAAGGACTTAACCGCCAGCAAACTGTTGTATATTATGATATGCAACTTTTACAGGAATAAAAATATGGAACATTCCTTAACTATAGATTTCCCAAGTTTTAACAAGACATACCCATAAACATACTAAAAGTGGCTAACACCGGAAACCCGAGCAAAGATGGCCCGAGCTACCGACGGGAGTTGAGTTTAGCAGAAGGACTAGTCCCTAGCAATGTGACAAATTCGTCCAGCAGGGAGAGTTGCACACACTTAGTGTCGGACCCTTCTTTGAATAGGATTGTCTCCAAAGGAATACCTATGGGAAACCAAGAAAAAAAAGATGGTCCAAACTATTTGTTAAATGATACAGTGATTATAGTCAACAATAATAAGCATAACTTATCTTCTGTTAACAACATTATGCACATAACATAACCACTTACTACTGAGAAAATTCAGCATATGCCCCATTCTTTACAGGATTTGCTCTGCCAAACATGTAAAGAAGCACTTAAGTAATAGAGGTACAATTGCAAAACTTTCTGCTATGCCGCCGCCTGCCTCCGAATATTAGCACAATGAGGGCATGTTACTGGCTTCTGAATTCCTGTTTTATTGATTCATCAAACAAGTAAAATAATGCAGAAGCATGGTGTTGGTTAGGAGAAATTATTAGGTAGTCTTAGATTATTACCGGTCCATAGTTTCAACCAATGTTTATATAATACATTCAAATTTTACAATTTACAATAAAAAAATTAATAACACTTACCATATCATGATTAGCCGGAACACGGTGGTCCAAGACCAGTTAATAGTTTCTCGTTGATCTGACCCTCCACCTTTATATCCAAATTGGCATTGGATGCTTGAATCTTCGTCACTACAAAAAGACCAATATGTGTTTCAATTCTGTTGAAACTTGAAACACATTGGCCTCTCTGTGGTAACAAAGATTTGAGCATCTAACAATTTGAGTAGTGTGCCATCGCCATCGCTGCCGCCCTCACCACATTAGGCAGTGCTGTGGTTTCAGTACTTTGTCACTGGGGCCGGAGCTTACCCAAGTTGACATTGTCATCATTTCGCAACATATCTTGTTAATCTGAGCTCACAAATTGACTCATTAGGAGATATAAGGTTGGTTCAATGGTTGAAGGGAGAGGAGAAAGGTCGCCGGTTCGAATCCTGCCAACTTACATTTCTAACCAAACTAACCAATTTGTCGATTAAAAAAAAAAAAGGTGACCCTTCACTATTTCTCATCTTTTGATACTTGCACATGCTTTCCTTTGTTTTCTCTCCAGACGTGACAGAACAAAAACTCATTACATTCCAAACACTGCATTAGGGAGAGAAAGAAAGAGAGGAGAGAGATAGGAAAAAAAATAATAGGTATCAATAGAGTGTTTGATATATATGAGTATTCATACATTATTTTTTAAGGAAAATTATAAAAGTCTACTCTGTTTTTGAAGTACATTTGGGGTTGAAGAATAGAGAGAAAAGAGAGAAAAATAAATAAGTGATATGATGACAAATGTAAAGAGAAATAAAAAGAAAATGGGATGAAAATGAGATACAAGGAGAGTGTGAATATATATGAATTTTGGTGCAGATTTGCATGAATGTGATCTTGGACTCAAATCCAAAGATGCTATGAGTATTCTCTGGTTAGCATGGTTGGAATGTTCACATGAAAAAACTATAAATACTGAGATTATAGAATAATTTTTGCACTGACAGCTAGGGAAGCGTTTTTCTTCCGCATGCAGTTTAATTTGGTTACGTAGCATCCGATTCTCTATCATATTTTGTGCCATTGCTTTTTGCCATTTGATTCTTGGTTCTTCCACTTTGTTAGATTCATTTAAGCAGTCTTGAGTAAGGAAACTACCTAAAATTAAGCAGCTGAAAATTCGATTCGTTTGCATATATTTGGCTAGTGTGTTATCAGCAAAATAGATTCTTTACATTTATCATGCATTCACGAAACAAAACTTTTGGATAAAAAAGCAGATGGTTCACATCTCAAATACATATTTTTACGTTAGATTAATTTATTGACATAAAATATGAATTATCTGATAACTAAAAGAGAAAATGTGGAAAGTCTATAGCCTGATAATTTAGAGTTTGCATCTTATATTTCTTATCCTTGAAAATGTGGCATAAAGCTGGCTCCCTTGCAAATAAGCAGAACTGCTTTGATGAGTTCAACCCAGAAAGTTATGTATAGAGGGTGGAAGCAACAGTGGACTTCTTGTTGGCGCTTGCAGAAATCAGTTACTATTTGGGAGTTGCAACTGGGGCTCTTCGGTTGGTGCTTTTCATGTCTGGTCCTTTGAAGAAATTTAATGTGCCTTGTTTTATTGAATTTATGGTATTTGTGAACAGAGACCTGATCTTTTTGGTTGTGCCCTGGTTCATGTTGGTTGGTGTTATGGACATGTTACGGTTCCACAAATTTACAATAGGTTTGTACGTTTTGATCTATTTTCTTTACTAAATTGTTATTTTGTTATTGTGTATCATTATTGATTTAGGTTTTGTCATTCAGGTCATGCTTGTACCACAGATTATGGTTGTTCAGACAAGGAGGAAGAATTTCATTGGCTAATCAAGTTTGTTAAACCGATCATGAAATATAATAATGATGTATATATATATATATATATATATTATAAATGCATAATTGTAGTTTCTGTAAGTATTTTATTTTAGTGATAATTGTATCCAAAGAGATTTTATGTGTAATCTCAAAAGACTTTAGGGGTTACACTGTAATTTACTCAACAAACTATAAAAAAAAAATTGAATGTTGAGCTACAAATTCTTCAAGCCTGTTTATATAATTAAAGTTTTAGAAATATGTAGAATAATAATTTCTAAAGTTTGTAAATTCCGAAAATAAATTCTGTAAGTCTATTTATATAGTTTGAGAAACATAATTTTGGAATAGACACATACATAATAATTTTTCAGATTTTTAAATCAGGAACGTGTAACAAATAAACTCTTCAAAGTTTCATTTTGAAATATATAAATAAGTTTTTACTTTTTTAATTTTGGTTTAAATATGTTTAATCTCTTAAATTTAGGATATTTTTTGTTTTGGTCCTTCAATTGAAATTTTATTTTTATAGTTTTAAAAATTCATGAAATGTTATTTTTAGTTCTTTAACTTCATTGTGGGGACTAAAAAGAACTGAAGTTATCCTCTTTTTAGTCTATTAAATTCAATTTGGAGGGCTAAAACTAGTATTTTATAAATTTGAAGAATTAAAAAAATAAATTCTTAAAAGGATAAAAATAAAAAAATATCTTAAATTTAAAAGAACTAAAAATATATTTAAATCTTAAATTTTTTAAGTATTATATCAAAAGTGTATATTGATTGTGTACAAAAGATGCCAAATCTACCCTACCCTTTGGGTTTGAATATTGTACCAGTCACTGTATATTGCTAACAGAGGTAAAGTGTTTAGAGAGGGACAAATAAAAGGTCACAAAAACATCTAATATGGAATAACAAAGGCGATAACATACACCACCTTATCCACTTACAAACCAAATTTTAGCCATGCCAACATGAACACGAAAATGTTCTCTTGTTCCTCTTCAATCTCTATAGCAAGACCCCATTTGGTATGAATCATGACCATGGCTTTAAGTTCACTTTTTGGCTCCACTCGTTTCATTCCCACACCCTTCGTTACTTCCACTAGAAACATACCTTCTTCAGCACACACTTGTGCCAGTAACAACAAGAGAGAGTTTCCACTCCCTCCAGTGGCTTCAGTCCCTTACCAACCCATCAACAACTTTGCCTACCTTCAAGAAGAATTCAGTGGACATGCTGGAGTCACCTTTGAAGGAGTTGAAGACAGTTGTGTTGCCAAGATGGAGCTGAAAAATGGAAGCATTGTGACCATGATGATGCCAAGTGGATTGATCACCTCATCAAGGCCCCCATGTGGCATGGTGGCAAGGTGGAGTTGCTTCATACTAATGTGTCAGAGGGAGAGTATGGTGATGCCATCATTCAAGGAGGGGTGTCTCTGAACTTCAATTTTCAAACTCATGATGATGGTGAATTTTCTTGGTCTCCAACTAATTGGCTTCTGCATAAGATTCAAGGCAATGCTAATGAATATATTCAGGTCTGTTTTCTCATATGTAATTCAGGAGGATCAGGGACAGATCCAGAAGTGTATTAAAGGAGATCAAAATTATTTTTTACACAATTATTTAATATCTAACTTTTAATAAATAATAAATTTAATATAAATATTTATTATTAATTTTATATATAAAACTAGTTATATGATCTACTATTAGGAAGAAAATTAAGCATATATCAACTTAAAAATCTGTTTTCTTATTTATTTTTAATTTTAACTTTTTTTCTTATTTATACATAAAGGATGGGGAGGGGCAAGCCCCCCTTGGATCCGTCACTGAGGTAGGGTCTCACATAAAGAAACTTAATTCAAATTATATTTTGTACGCCATCAATGTAAAGATAACCAAAAATAATTATGTATAATTAAAGAAATTTATTATACGTGAAAATCTATTATTGGATGACGATGTAAAAATACTTTTATACTTTCACTAAATTTTTATTAAATTCTTTTTTTTTTTGGCTCTTCATTGTTTGTTCCATCTCATTTGATAAGTAAGGAAATAAAATATATCAAATTCTTTTTGGAGAGGAACTTCCTTTAGAGTATATCAATGGGAGCTGACCTATTAATATTCAGAAATGCCTGAATGAACAAAACAGGAGTTTGTTAATGCTAGATAATCAATCTGCCATACATGCTAATAGATACTTCAGTTCATTTGATCTTATAAGTTCAGTGTTTATCATCCATCCTCAAAAACATATACGTTCCTATAGGTAGGTACTTATTTGTTATGTGTATTAGTGACTTGCTGTTCTTGCAATTTTTTTGTAATACTAATTATTTACTTAGACATCTTGAGGATATTTCGTGCAGGTAGAATTAACAAATAGAACATCAGATGACAAGATTGGATTAAAATACATAGTGACTTTGGAACAAGATGCCTTAAACTCAGAGCTTGAAATCTCGAACAAAAAGTCTTTACCAGTTCAGATGACCGGTTCCATCCTGAATCATCTGACAGTAAGCTCACCAGAAGCAACTTATGCACTAGGATTAGAAAGATCAAATTACTGTAGCAAGCCCTTGTTTGAATCTGAATTTATGTTGAGTCCTCCAGATTCATGCCAGGAAGAAGGCTTTGGAAAAATATTACAGCAATTTTTTCCTCATTGGGGTACAAAAGGTCAGAATAATGGATCAGAAGGTGGCCAACATGAAGAAATGGATGAAGCAAGCAGTTAAGTGAGAAACTAAGTCTTGTGTACACAGATGCGCCTCGAAATTTTACAGTGATTGACAGGGTATGTAATTGTTATTCTCAACAGGTGGAACAAGTAATGATAATAAGTAGGCATGCACTTACAGATGTTTTAATTCAAGCCGTTAGATAACACCCTGGTAATTGTTTAGATTGTGCATATACCTTACATAGTTTATCCAAGGATCTTTTTCTGTAGAGTATATATACTTAGTCAAGTCAGAATATATTCTAACATGATCCAGTAGCCATTGCTTCCTTCTCCATCTATCTACCTTAGTGTACTAGTCCATACATATGATATGTGTCTTCTTGATATTCATTACCTTATCAGTCAAATTAAACATGTTCAATTTTGAAGTTGCTTTTTCTTGGACTCTGATTTTATTGAGAAGGGATTCCTTTACAGATTTCACTCATTTCAGGATTTCAAAATCAATCACAGCTGCATATCTTCATTAATTTTCTTGCTTAAATTTAGCAATGTATCTCATTAAATGTAAGCACACAGAGCTAACACTTTTTGCATCAATCTTACATAGGTAAACTGCGTTATAGTTTCTTTTTAATTAATTACTTGATCTTTGATTTTATCAGGGTAGAAGAAATTCAGTGTCAGTTGGAAGAAATGGATTTGATGAAATGTACCTCTTCAGTCCTGGCTCAGAAGTTGAAATTTACAGCAAGTATTCTTGCATATGTGTTGGCCAAGCTGCCATCCTCAAACCAATAATACTAAGTCCTGAAGGTGGGCAGTATATACACAATCCAAATCTTGATGCATAAGCTTTCCTTTGCGATTCTCTTAGGCAAATTAATAGAATGGAAAAGACACAAGTGTGTCTTGTGTAAAAGTTAGGTGTCCTTTTGAAACTTTATTTTTGGTGATTTGGATAAAGGATAAGAGAGCACAAGAAGTTGATGAAAACAGAAGAATGGCAACTTGAAATGGCAACACTAATATATATCATTTTCCATTATACCGAATGGCCTAACAATTAGCATTGTACAAATCCTAATGATAAAATTGTTCTATTTTACTCTCATGTTGTTTTCATCAAGGTTGTTAGTAAAGCTTAATTCACTAGAAATAATTACGCTAAAATATAATTTTAGTCCCTTTGATTAATTTTAAATGTTGATCTATGTATTCTATTAACATTGATAAAGATGTGTTTATTTGTTAACCATGTGACAAATTATTTTGTTGTAATCATTTAATTGTCAATAAGCTTATTTTTTAAAATATAAAAAAGTAAATAGCCAACATCTGAAATTGGTGAGAGACTAAAATCACCAAAATTTTAAAAATAGAGACAAAATGTTTCAATTAAAAAATGGGAACTAAAATTACTAATTTTTAAAAATGGTGAACAAAATGTCTCAATTTAAAAATAGGAGGACAAAAATTACAATTTAGCCAAATAATTAAGATGAGAAAGTTATGGGGTGTTTGGTTTGGTTGTTTTCTGTTTTCATTTTCACTGAAAATAGAAAATGGTGATGAAAATGTGTTTAGTTGGATTTCTGAAAACATTTTCAGTGAAAATGAAAACAGGAAACAATCAGAAAAATGAAAACAATAAATTCTCATTTTCAGTGTTTTCAGTTGAGAACAAAAACCTCATTTCGGGTAAAATGAAATTGTGATGACAATGAATGTAATTTTAAACAAATATAAAAATACAAAAAGATAAGAAATTAATATATCATAAATTTTCAGTATTTTTATTTCATGAAAACAGAAAATAAAAAGTCAAACCAAACATATTTTCATAATTCTAATCTTTTAAAAATGAAAACAGTTTTCAGAAAATAAAAACAAGAAATGAAAATAGAAAATGAAAATGTAAACCAAACACACCCTTAACCATCCAATACAGTAACAAAGAAGCTAAATTTATCGTGTAAACAAAGATAAAAACCTCAAAAACACAGATAACTTCAGATATTGCACAAATTAAAATAAATATAATGATATTTAGTCTAAATATCCTTGCCCATCTATATTAATTTTGACTGAATGAAATGATCCATTCAATTTCAAGTACAGACTCTACAAGAAAAAAATAAAAGCATATTGGTTGTACAAATTTTATAGATCTTTTACTTCTACACCAAGCTTCCCAACATTTGGTTGGAGTGAGCTAATAGTTTCACAGAACTATTCTATAATTCTCAGGTTGTACACACTAGAATGAGCACATTAAGTCGGTACAAGAAAATGGCCTTGGTCCTGACTGTTGATCCAGAGGAAAGGAGTAGCTATTGCTAAAAGAGCAAAAGAAATGCCATAAACTAATTTATGCTTAGTCTTTTGAAAAGGCTTTCCCATGAGAACAGTTTCAGTACCATTTCTACTTTCAGGACCAACCTCAGAAGGCTTCTGCATATCGGTATTACAAGGAATGTCATCTGTTGAAGAGACTGACTCCAGCCCACCTTGGAACTGAACATCGCCTTCACCATCGCCACACAAGCTTCCACTCTCTTTAGAATCATAGTTGACATGATCTGCAATACCATTTTGATCATATTTAGAATAAGATGCCGGGCTCAACTTAATATTGCCTGATGATAGACTCTTGATCCTTCTATTTGGTTTCTCCGAGCAATCTGAAATCTCATCATTTAGGTCTTCTTGAAGAGAGTGAATGAGTTTCCTAGGAGTCATAAAGATCTTAATGTTGTCCTGCGTGCGCGATCTCTGAGTACAGGGAGAGAAGACATAATCTGTTAGCTCTTTAGAACTGATGTATGCACTAAAAATAATTTTTTATAAAGTTTGAACTGATGTATGCACGGGAAAAGCTTATGCTAAGTAATGAAGAATTCATGTTTATGCAAATTACACTCTTAAATGGTGAATGAAAAGCTCAAAACATCACACAAAGGAAATGTTAAGCATAAATTAAATTGAGTATATGAAAATGTATATCACCATAAAAAGTATATTCTTTCCGTTTCATATTCCTAGTTTTTTTTTCTTCTTTTAACAATATCATAGTTAAGATTATTTCTAGAACTAATGGCTAAAAAGAATCTTCATAATCTGATGTTTTTTCATTAAGCTTATTTTAAAAGCATTGTTAACAAAATGCAGAAGGAGTTAAAGAGTAAAAGAATAAAAATTTGGATTAAAAACAAAACAGAAAGTATATAATACAATTTAGCTTGTGCAGTGCAGTACAAGTCTAATACTTGAAACATTTAACTAGTGGAAAACTAACAGAGAATATAAGTGTTGAAAGAGCCAAAGAAGTGCAGTGCAGTACAAAAGGTAAAGGGGATTTGGAAATGGAAGAAAAAGCTCCATAGTCTATAATACAATTGGGAATTGGTTATGGAATGTGACATGCAAGTGTGCAACCATTTCATGTTAACAAAGCGGGGGCGGGAAGGAACCACTTCAGAAATGGACATATGTAAATTTTGAATTGAGTGAGTGTTATAAAGCTGTCCCTATAGCATGTGCAATTTCATTCACAGAATTTTTTAAGAAAATATGACTAATATCTGGTCTGATACACTTACTAATGGACTTGTGCTGGCACTTCTAGATGCTCCATGCCAATGACTTTTGTGCATGAAACCAGCAAACTCCCCTGTTAAATCTCCCCCTCCATTAGAAAACTCATGACCCATAGTGTGATAACTGTGGTCCAATGAGGCATTTCCGTGCCCTGACTTTGAGAACAAGCCATCCTTTAGAGACACATCAACCCCTCCATTTTCATGACTCCAAAGGTTCCTATTCACACTCCTCCGCTCGTAGAAGTTATGCGAAGGCAGACTTGTTGAAATGGGAGACTCAACAGGGGATGCATATCCATTGAAGAAGTCCAAGGTCTGTGACTCTAGAGAAATCGATGAGGGAGAACAATCTACATCACCAGAAAAACTTTCTCCTTCCATATAGTCTTTTCTACTGAAATTCAAACCCGGCACAGAAGCAGGACTCTTCACACCTCTTGATTTTTTATCAGCGGCAATTATATTAGCAGTTTGCAAAGCCTCAAATGCAGCTCCTTTGACATATGCCATTTTGTCTGATTGGCACAGCTTCATCACCTCAATTATCTGTTCAACCTCTGAAAATATGCTCCTTGGATCCAAACATTTCATCAAGAAGTTCACCATTTGAATGGCTACAAACTGCTTCTGAGAATTCCCCTCCACAGGCTCACTGCCAGCATTTAGTATTCTCAGTGCAGATTGTATGAGCAATCTAGCATAGGCTTCAACAATCAAAGCATTGCGCTTTGCCAGGGACATAATCAGACCCATGTGTGAATTGGTTTGTGTGGACTTTCCCTCTAATGCTGCAGCAACATTCTGGCACACCCTATTAACCATCTCAACCGACGCAAAACGCCAGTTGTCCGAATCCACAAGAGCCTTCAAGCAAAGGGCCGTGCCACATGTCAAACTCTCTTGAGAACTCAAGAGAGAGTCCGAAAGGGGCTTACAAAGAGAGTGAATTATTTGCCTCTTCTTCTCTTCAGGGGTTGCGGGGTCAATTCCATACCTTGCTATGGCTGGAACCACTTTTGAGCAAGCCTGCTGAAGAGGGAAAGACCCTGCACTTGAAGCTAAGGTCTGAACTATGGATTGCATAATGCTGTCTATCATAGGAACAATCTTGACTCCATGAACACGGGCAAGAACCTCATACAGTGAAATTGTGAACTCTCCAGACAAAGAACCAGTTTCCTTGGTCTCAGAAACTTGTGCAAGAAAGATGGGAATTGTCTTCATGTCCAAATCTTTCACATATGACTTCAATGCTCTCATTGCGGATTTGCGGCTATCCGTATCTTTGTCAAGATTTTGGATCTCTCTCCGTAGCATTGGACTCAGACTCCTTCCCATTGTAGAGCTAAAACCAAAAAACCACCACCATAAGCAACAAATAGCAACAACAAAGACAAATATAAAAAAAACAATGAGTAAACACATAAAAAGATTGATCTCATTTTAGGTATCCCGATTTATTTCTTCAACAAATTGAGTCAAAGTCCATAGCTTTTTCAGGATAAAATGAATAATCTTTCCAACTGGGACTTGAAAATTCAAAATTGAATTATAAAGGCCAACAACAATTTGAATTAAAGCTTCATATCACAAAATGATTAATCTTGCAAATGGTACAGTATAAGAATTTACAATAAAATGAAAAAACCCACTAACTGCAAACCAAGTAGTCCCTCTGTGATCTTGAATCTTTACAAATCAAACAAAAAAAAACATTTTTTTAATCTTTTGGGGCATTCACAATAACAGTAGATATGAATAAAATCAGTTTTTTATAATAGAAAACATAAAAGAAAGCAAAAGAATTGAGCTTGCAGCTGCTAACTGTAAATCAAACAGTATAGAACAAAAAAAAACTAGAATTCAATAAAAAAAAACACCTGTATTGTGCAATTGTGTGTAGCAATTGGCAGCAGGAAGAGAGAGAGAGAGAAAGAGAAAGAAGCAATGTCTGAATGAGTGTGTTAAGGGTTTCAATTCAGAATTTCAAATTTTGAACATGTTTTTAGGGATTGTGTTGTGTAGTGACAGCTGTTTCTTAATTTCTTATACTTTTCCATTTCTGGCTTAACGTTGTTGTTGGAAGGTTTCATTTTGAATTGCTTTCGTTTTCAAAACTCTGTCCTCCAAATTCCACCGCTATCCCTCCCTTCTTGAGTCGCACCACAAATTCCACAAATTAAAAGCCTTTCTTGGACGAAAATACCCTCAAACATTTTTTTTTTTCCATACGCATGTTTTACAATTTTCTTTTATCTCATTTTCATCACATTTTTTATCTCTCTTTTTCTTCTCCTTATCCCTTTGTTTCTTACACATAAATCCACCTAAAAAATGGATAAACATTGAGTATTGTCTTACAAAGATCTGATTTGGAAATTGATAAATATTTTTTTATATTGAAAACCAAACTACAGTAAAAATTGAAGTTTGTTTAGATTATACTTTGTAGGATTTTAATTTAATTTGTTTATCCACCTAAAAAATGGATAAACATTGAGTATTGTCTTTTAATTTAATTTGTTTAGATTATACTTTGTAGGAGTTTCTCTTATATTTTGCATGCATTTCCTTTTTTTTTTTTTATCATGCAGCTTGGAGCATTGGACTCAAAATTCAATAAGATATTTGATGTGGAACACAAAACAAAGATTGATTATGAAAAAGATACAAATGAAAAGCAAAAAATCACACAAGAAATGAAACAAAATTCAAAGAAAAAGAATAGAAGAACTTCATACAAGACATCAGCAAGTTGAACACAGAGGGAAAGATGGTTGAAATTAGAAATATTTTTTTTATAGGATTTAAATAAAGAAAACTCAGACTTGAAATTCAAGGAGACAAAGCTCTAATACCGTGACATGATACCAAATGGTATTAATACATCAACTAACATGGATTACCTTAAAAAGTTTAAGTTTAGATATTTATTTTCATTTCTTATAGGGAATGATCATCCCACTTAAAACATCAAGCGGCACTATAAAAATGTCATAATAATTGTCCCAATGTCTTGATAAGATTATATTTAATTCTTCAAAAAAAAAAAAAAAACTCTCACAGGAAAAGAAAGTACAATTCAATTTGATTTTTCTAAATTGAAAAGTTTTTCCCCCAATGGGACATGACATAAAAACACAAGTAATAGGAAAAGTTCTTAAAAAAAGGACAAGTTCTTAATAATAGCAAATCTATATAAATGATATTATCCTCGTCTAAAAAAATACCAAAAATAAATTAGAACAAATCCTAATAAAAATTAATAATTAATCATAATGAAATCTATCTCAAATCTTCATTATATTTTCGAATAATGATTTGAAATTCTACAAAATAAAATAAGCAATTCCGCTCTTTATTTTCATTCTTTGTTTGCTATACTATATTTTGGATCTTAATGTCTTTGGACTTGATCACTCAAAAATCAAAATGTTATTATGATTCATACTTCATATAATTCTTCCCCTCTTGAATTGGAGTTGTCCTCAATTCTTCCAGATTTACATCAATCTTTCCCTCTCTCTCTTCATGAGTTCCACTTTTGTTTTGTTGAAGTCAGGACTACTCAAAATTCAACAAGAAACTGTATTGGATCATGCTCATTCCTAATAAAATTCACAAAGTTTTACAAATAAGTAGCAAATTATACGATAGGAAATTGTTTTGACAACACAAGACAGTAAAATATGTATTTAAGCTTATAATTTATAATTTGATTAAAAATTGACTATTATGAGAACTTTTGAAAGAAAAGAATTCATATAACAGAAAACAATTTAGACCTGTAGTATCAATTTTTTTTTTCTTTCAAAAGTTCTTGGAACAGTAAATTGTGCAAAAAAAAAACAAAACAGGGTTACCCAGTTATGTTAATTCCAACTGTTTCATGAACGAAACTGAAACAAACATTCGTGACAACTACCAACGACTACCCTCTATGCTTATTTCTTCCCTTTCTCTTCGTCCCTTCTTCTTCCTATGTCCCAAGGCCTATTCTTTTCCACGCCAATGCAAATTCCCACTTCAAAATTTTCCCAAACCCATTTTCAATGATCACAAGGTAATGCTAAATTCGAAGTTACTTGGTTATACTCACGGTTCTTGTGCTGAAAGTTTTTTTTTTTCCTTTTCTCTTTTCTCGGTGCAGTTACTGTCTGGAAATTTGAGTTTTGCGGCTTTCAGTAACACTGCATTGAGCTATGCCTACAGCAACGACGAAGGAGAAGCAAATGGAATCAATTTCTTGCACCTCATGGAAGAACGTGGGGTTCGTGCGAATTCCCAGACCTATTTGTGGCTTTTAGATGGGTGTTTGAGTTCTGGGTGGTTTTCTGATGGTTGGAAGCTTCATGGGAAGATTCTGAAGATGGGTTTTTGTGCAGAAGTGGTTTTGTGTGAGCGTCTTATGGACTTGTACATTGCCTTTGGTGACTTGGATGGTGCAGTTACGGTGTTTGATGAAATGCCTGTTAGACCGTTGTCTTGTTGGAACAAGGTTTTGCACAGGTTTGTTGCTGGGAAGATGGCGGGTCGTGTTCTGGGTTTGTTTAGGCGAATGTTGCAGGAAAAGGTGAAGCCTGATGAGAGAACTTATGCTGGGGTTTTGAGGGGTTGTGGTGGTGGTGATGTTCCTTTCCACTGTGTGGAGAAGATACATGCAAGGACTATAACTCATGGTTATGAGAATAGTTTGTTTGTATGTAATCCTCTGATTGATTTATATTTTAAAAATGGGTTTTTGAATTCAGCTAAGAAGGTTTTTGACGGTTTACAGAAGAGGGATAGTGTTTCTTGGGTAGCTATGCTATCCGGTTTATCACAAAGTGGGTGTGAAGAAGAGGCGGTTCTTCTGTTTTGTCAGATGCACACATCGGGAGTCTATCCTACCCCTTACATTTTTTCGAGTGTTCTAAGTGCCTGTACAAAAGTAGAGTTTTATAAGGTCGGAGAGCAGCTCCATGGCCTTGTTCTGAAGCAGGGGTTCTCTTTGGAAACCTATGTTTGCAATGCCCTTGTGACATTATATTCACGTTTGGGGAACTTTATACCTGCTGAGCAGGTTTTTAATGCAATGTTGCAGAGGGATGAAGTTTCATATAATTCGCTCATCTCTGGTTTATCTCAACAAGGATATAGTGACAAAGCTTTAGAGTTGTTTAAGAAAATGTGTCTTGATTGCCTAAAGCCTGACTGTGTTACAGTTGCAAGTCTTTTGAGTGCCTGTTCATCAGTTGGGGCTCTTCTGGTAGGAAAGCAATTCCACTCGTATGCTATAAAGGCTGGGATGTCTTCAGATATTATCTTGGAAGGTGCACTGCTTGATCTTTATGTGAAATGCTCGGATATAAAAACTGCCCATGAATTTTTCCTTTCAACTGAAACTGAAAATGTGGTGTTGTGGAATGTGATGCTTGTAGCTTATGGCCTGCTAGACAATCTAAATGAATCATTTAAAATATTTACTCAGATGCAGATGGAAGGCATTGAACCAAATCAATTCACCTATCCAAGTATTTTGAGAACTTGCTCTTCTTTGAGGGCTGTTGATTTAGGAGAACAAATTCACACTCAAGTCCTAAAAACTGGCTTTCAGTTCAATGTGTATGTCTCTAGTGTGCTTATTGACATGTATGCTAAATTAGGAAAATTGGATCATGCCCTTAAAATCTTTAGAAGACTAAAAGAAAAAGATGTTGTTTCTTGGACAGCCATGATTGCTGGGTACGCACAGCATGAAAAGTTTGCTGAAGCTCTTAACCTCTTTAAAGAAATGCAAGATCAAGGGATACACTCTGATAATATAGGATTTGCAAGTGCAATTAGTGCATGTGCGGGTATCCAAGCACTTAATCAAGGACAGCAAATTCATGCTCAGGCATGTGTCTCTGGTTATTCAGATGATCTTTCAGTTGGTAATGCACTTGTTAGTCTTTATGCTAGGTGTGGGAAAGTACGAGATGCATACTTTGCTTTTGATAAAATATTTTCTAAAGATAATATATCATGGAACTCATTGATATCTGGTTTTGCACAAAGTGGACATTGTGAGGAAGCACTAAGTCTATTTTCTCAAATGAGTAAAGCTGGACAAGAAATCAATTCATTCACATTTGGTCCTGCAGTTAGTGCTGCTGCCAATGTTGCTAATGTTAAACTAGGGAAGCAGATTCATGCCATGATTATAAAAACTGGCCATGATTCAGAAACTGAAGTTTCTAATGTTTTGATCACACTATATGCAAAATGTGGTAACATTGATGATGCTGAGAGACAGTTTTTTGAAATGCCTGAGAAAAATGAGATTTCTTGGAATGCCATGCTTACTGGTTATTCTCAACATGGTCATGGATTTAAAGCATTAAGCCTTTTTGAGGATATGAAGCAGCTTGGTGTATTGCCAAATCATGTCACCTTCGTGGGAGTTTTATCAGCATGTAGCCATGTGGGTTTGGTTGATGAGGGAATTAAGTATTTTCAATCAATGAGGGAAGTTCATGGTTTGGTGCCAAAACCTGAACATTATGCATGTGTTGTGGATCTTCTTGGGCGGTCTGGTCTTTTAAGCCGTGCAAGGAGATTTGTTGAGGAGATGCCAATTCAACCAGATGCAATGGTCTGTAGGACCCTTTTAAGTGCTTGTATTGTTCATAAGAATATTGATATTGGAGAGTTTGCTGCTAGTCATCTTCTGGAACTGGAACCCAAAGATTCAGCAACCTATGTTCTGCTTTCAAATATGTATGCAGTGACTGGGAAATGGGGTTGTAGGGATCGGACAAGGCAAATGATGAAAGATAGAGGTGTTAAAAAAGAGCCTGGTCGTAGCTGGATAGAGGTTAATAACTCAGTTCATGCATTTTTTGCTGGTGATCAGAAACACCCTAATGTAGATAAGATATATGAATATCTCCGAGATTTGAATGAACTGGCAGCTGAAAATGGTTACATACCACAGACCAATAGCCTTTTGAATGATGCAGAACGACGTCAAAAGGGTCCAACACAAATTATTCACAGTGAGAAACTGGCAATTGCTTTTGGATTGCTTAGTTTGTCTAGCTCAACTCCTATCCATGTTTTTAAAAACCTTCGTGTTTGTGGTGATTGCCATAACTGGATTAAGTATGTCTCTAAGATTTCAGATCGAGTAATTGTGGTGAGAGATTCATATCGCTTTCATCATTTTAAGGGTGGTATTTGTTCATGTAAAGATTACTGGTAAGATGGCCGAAGAAGGTTCACTAAAATGAAAGAATCCCCCTAGATTTGCGGGATGGACCAGGATTTCATGAGCTTTCTCTGCATATATTCTTTTTGATCCAAATATCATGCTTGAGCTTTTGGTGACATTTGGTTTGAGCTAGCCACAATGCTGATTTGGATATCTCTTCCACGGATATCAATTCTCAAAATTGAAGATCTTCTTAAATAGACTTGGAGGTATTGCCGTTGATCCTTCTAGGAGATTGTACACAAATCATCTTTTATCAACGTTGATTTATTTATTTTTTTGTACAAGAATAGTTACAGTAAAAAAGGGAACACGTGAAGAACGGAGTCAGGATTTATCAAGATCTCTTCAGAACCTAGGTAGCAGTTGCACATTCCCTTATGTCATGTCATACACATTAATTATACTAAAGACATCCACACAATTTTTAGGTCATTCTAAAAAATCATTCTAATTGTATATTAAGTTGTAGGCTTAAATATGTCAGCGTTCCTTAATATATATCTGAATTTCGTTTTTGATAGCTGATAATTTTTTTCTTCATTTTTGATCCCTGACATTTAAAAGTTTTGTTTTTATCCCTGTCATTAGGATTTCTTTGTTAATTGGGGACGTGGCTGCTAAAGTATTAAAAATACGATTTGTGGTGGTTTTAAAACTGCTTATGGCGATTAAAAACCACTAGAATCAATTAAAGGAGGGAAAAAGAGATAAGGAACAAGATTTGGAACAGAGAGAGAGAGATTTGAAAGAAAAACCGCCGCACGCCAACCCCGCCACCCTCCTCTGATGTCGCACACCAATCCCACCACCCTCCTTTAACGTTGCATGCTGCCTCCTCCTCCAGATTTGATTGCGAATGACCCTTCTGCCTCCAAACACCTGCACCCTTGCGCCTTCAATGACGCTGACACGATCCCTACCAGCTCCGCCGCATGCTGTCTACACCCAACCCCGATGCCGTCGCGCCGCCTGCACCATCTTGTGTGTGTTCTTTCTCTTTTTTGTCCTTCTCCTATGTTTCTATGTTCTTTTTTGTTTCGATTGTGCATTGTGTTCATGTTGTTTGAGAGTTCTGATTGGGTGTGTTCATATGTTCTTCTTGGTTGATGTTTGATTTAAATTGAAACCATGATGAAGGAAAAACAAAATGGATATTAGATTTTTTTTCCCTCCTCTAATTGATTATGACGGTTTTTAATCTTAAAAAATTATAATTATAATTTTAACATGAATATTGGCGGTTTTAAGACCGCTACGATTTAAAATACTAACGATCAATACTAACGACTGGAATACAAAATAAAACTTTTTAAATATTAAGAAGAAAAATAATTTTTTTTTATCAAGGATCAAAAATAAAATTTGAGTATATATGTAAGAGAACACTAACATATTCAAGCCATATTCAAGCCGTTAAGTTGTATGTTAAAATTGCCGGATATTATCTTAGCGTGGATTTATGCATAAGGACTAGTATTTGTTGCCACTATGAAATGATGTATATAATTGACTTTCCTTGGATTTTATCATGCATAAGTGTTTATTATTGGACTACCCACACTATAGATATCAAATTTTGAGCATGAAGGGTGACTTGAAATCCCACATTAATGGGAGCTATAATCAGTGTAGTCTTTATACAACTTAAAACTTAGTCTATTCCCACATTTTAAGTTAGTTTTGTGAAAATGAATTAGATTCTAAGTTAAAATTATTCATTAAAAGAAAAATGATCTTTGACTAATTTGAATTTGATCGGAAGATAAATAAAGTCTGATATGTAAGATTTTTTATTTTTAAATTATATTAAATTATTAATATCACATTCTTTACTTTTTCACCTTTATTTTTAAAGAGGAAAAGTTGATTCTAGGAGTACAAACTTTTCACTTTTATTTTTAAAGAGGAAAAGTTGATCCTAGGAGTACAAACTATAGAGAGATATAGTAATGTAATTTTCATAGCTCTTCATCTTCAAAACACCAAAATTGAAGTTTTTGTTTTTTAATGAATAAAAAGGGGGATAACATGGAGGTACCCAATACTATCGAGTAGGACACTAATAATAACATGTTGGAACTACCAGTAAAGACCACTTGAGATTATTGCATAAACCTAAACTACAAGCAATTTACTTAGTTGTGGCTAGTCATTTAGTCCCTAAGGGACGGTCTTGCAGTGCACAGGAGAGTGGAAGGAGCGAGGTGAGGTGAAGAATTGTGAAGATCTCGGGAAGTGTGAGTGGTTTGGTAACACTGAAGAGAACAAATATATTAAAAAAAAGGATCCCACACCTAAAATTTTCACTCTAATATGAGCAGATTTGTGCAGAAATGAGGTGCAGCTCCCTATCCCGTACTGTTTTGCCAGAACATGTACATGTAGAACATCTGTTACCTTCACCCATTTTTTATTAGTTTAATATTACATTAATAAATAAGTACATAAAATAAATAATAATACTAGATAACTTTAATTTAAATATTTCTATTATATTTCTCTTCCACCAAAATACTTTTATTTCTCACTTCTTTTTCTTTTTTTCTCTTCTCACCTACCTATTTCTCCTCTCTCTATAATCAAAATATGCTTAAAATGTTAATTTAAGAATATGGATATATTGAATTTTCAAACATCCTACTTCCTCTTATTTTGGTATCATGTTAGTGTGTTTGGATGGACCAATTTAATAGGAGAATTCATTTTTTCAAAGAATTTAAAATGATTTGTGATAAAATAACTTGTTTGGATAGAGTATTTAAAAGGAGATTTGATTTTTGGTATTTTTATGAATCATTTTGATTGACTAAAACAGTGAGATTTCAAATTCTCTAAAAAAATATAAATTTGATTTTTTTTTTCTGGAAATACTCACTCTAATTCGCGTTCTTGCTCACGACTCTTTCTCGCTCAACACTCACAACTACGAGTGACCAAAGTTTTTATGACCGATATCGACATAAGTCTGACATTGGCCGAAATTTTTTTTGTCAGAATTTTTTTGTATGATGTCAATCAAAACTATTTTTTGCCGATATCGGCTAAGATTTTTTTTAGATGATGTTGGTTAGGGTTATTTTCCCACTGACATTAGTCATGGAAATTTTTTGCTAACGTCGGCCAATGATTTTTTTGGTCGTTGTCATCTAGGTTTTTTCAATTGATGTTGACTAATGATTTTTTTTGTCGACGTTAGCTAGATTTTTCTACTGACATCAGTCATGACTAACTTTTGAATAGACACCTGTTAGGATTTTTCAGCCGATGTCAGCTAGGTTTTTTCAGCCAACATCAGTCAAAGCTATTTTTTAGCCAATATCGACTAGGGTTATTTTTTAGCCGATGTTAGCTAGGGTGTTTTGGCTGATGTCATCTAGATTTTCTTAGCCAACATCGGTTATGATTTTTTGCTGACATCGACTAGGGTTTTCTGGCTGACATCAGCCACAACTATTTTTTAACCACATTAGCTAGATTTTTTGGTTGATGTTGGCTAGGATTTTTTCTGCTAACACCATCTAGGTATTTTTGACCGATATCAGACATGACTATTTTTAGTCGAAATCGACTAGGTTCTTATAGTCGACATTCATTAGGGTTTTTTCGGTCAACATCGGTCATAGCTATTTTTTAGCCAACATCAGCCAAGACTATTTTATAGCTAATGTTGGGTAGGGTTTTTTGTCCGACATTGGTCAGAGTTATTTTTTAGCCAACTTTGACTAGGGATTTTTCGGCCAACGTTGACCAATGATGTTTTTCAGCCGACATCGGGTAGGTTATATTGGTCGGCATCGACCAAGCTATTTTTTAGCTGATATTGGGTAGATTTTTTTGTCAACGCCTGCTAGGATTTTTGAGGCCGATGTTGGCTAAAAATAGTCTTGGTCAATGTCGTTCAAAAAGACCCTAGTTGGTGTCGGCCAAACAAATCCTAGCCGACGTTGATAAAAAAAATCTAGCCAACATCGACTGAAAAATAGACTCAACTAACGTTAGTAAAAAAATAGCCCCGATTGACGTCAGCTAACAAATATTTCGGACATACTTTGACAAAAAAAATACTATTTGATGTCGACCAAAAAATAATCTTGTTTGATGTCGGTTTAAAAACATCACTGGCCGTGGTCAGACAAACTAACCCTAGTTAAAATTATCAATATTTTATATTTATAAATTATTAAAAATTAATTTTTTTTTAAATTAATATTTCAAAATTAGATTGTGTTTATTTTCTATAAAGTTTAATATTAAAATTTCATCTATTTAAAATATAAAATTGAAATTTTGCATATGGAGAAAATTGAATTGCCCCGTTCAAACAAAGAATTTAAAATGGAAGAAATTTGAATTGATTTATCCAAACAAAGCATTTGAAAATGAAGGATATTAAAATCAAAGCAATTCAAATTCTAGACATTTCAAATTCCTTGAAATTTTGAAATTCCTTATCTAAACACAAGGTTAAGGCATTCAAAACATTTGGATCTCAACTAGTTGGCCTTAATCTAGTCTTAGTCTAAGAAGTTGATTGGTCAACTTGTGCAAACATGGGTTTAGTTTCATGAAGCACGACACGTTGAATGGAGGTGACCTTGAAATATTCTAAAAACATCTCGATAAAAAAAATATAACCATCACGCTTTCTTAGAAAACATATAACAACATTTAATGCATTTGAACAAAGTAATAATTGACAATATGTCTCTTTGAATATTCAACCAAATAAATTGGTAGAAGACAACTACCTCGTCCATTTCCTTTTAAGATTGAGGTAATGGCAAAAAAGAAAATCAGAATCCTTCTCAGACTTGACTACTGTTAGACTAGTATGAGTACTACTCGAACTTGGTTAATTGATAACAACATCAAAGTAGAAGACTTAGAAGATTTTTACAAAGCTCCTACAACTAGCTTTAGAGCTTGAGGGGCATGTGTACTACTCGAACTTAACAAGCCTCTGTACTTGGTGGCCAGCCGAGTAACCTACACAAAATACATCGAATTTGATAGATATAATTAAGGTAAGAGGGAAACTCTATCTTTTACAAGAAAAATAGAGATATCCCCTAAAAGTAGATATTATTTATTATTAGAGGAAATATAAGATAAAATCATATATTTTTTTTATTTATATTATCTACCAGAAAGATAGAGATATCCCCTAAAATTGGATATCATCTATTATTAGAGAAAAGATAAGATAAAATCATATATTTCTTTGTTTACATTATCTTAGAAGAGAGATTAAGATTAGATAATCCAATCTCACATCTATAAAAAAGGGATCATCACAATTCAAGTAATGGATTCTGATTTCAACCCACATATTAATATTTGTCTATCTCTATGCTTCTAACTTGAGTGTTGGAGTGTCTCTGCACCCCACCACCGTACTGGGAGGAGCACAAGGAGGAACATCTTTGTAACAAAGTTTTGCCAAAATCGGTGGGAACATAAGGGAAAAATGAGTAAAAAAATGAGATGATTTGTTAAGTAATTTGGTAGATGAGAAAATAAAATGAAAGAAAGATAAATTTTGCTTTCCTCCTATTTGGTTTGATAGAATGTGAAAGAAAAGAAAAAAAAATATAAAATGACTTACATATCTTGAATAGAAAAGAAAATGTAATATTAATAAGGATAATTTTGTAATTATATAAAAGGGAGCTTGCTTCTCACTCCTTTTCCGTCCAAATCAGAAAGAAATACCGAATATAGTGGGGCTCATGGTTTATCTTCCTTTTATTCGTCTATTTTGGTATTCCAAACATTAGAAGAAAACATGATTGTAATATTTTCTTTCCTTTGTAATCCATTTCTCACATTTTCTTGCATTTTATACTTATACTTAAAACTTGAAAAAAAGGTCACCGTAGATAATCTCTAACTCACCACTACTTGATCTTTCTCCACGAGTGAGGAGAAAGAAAGACACTAAGTCTGGGTGGAACTCACATGACAAGTGTATCCCACCTAAACTTGATTTTTTTAATCTTTAATACACAGTGCATTCTGTGCAGTGGCCAAAGAGGATTCATGTTTAAAGACATGGTCCACAATCAATTCACCTAAAAGCTTAATGGCAATTTCTTCATTATGTATTGACTAGTATGTATCACTATAACATGTAGTTATGCCATTAACATTATTCCTGAGTAGCAGGTTCTGAATGGCTTATATTCTTGTGAGGACAAAGTACACCGAAATTGAAAGTTGGCACCTTTAATAGATACAAATGATGAGACTCAACGTGGTCTTGCAAGTAATATTGCCATGAAAGTTGCATATCCTACATGAGGAAAATTGGAAAAGGGGGAAAATAGTTCTTCACAAGACTTTATTATGCTCACAAAGAGTTGGATTCAACTAATTTCATCATATTGTTTGGTGATATGGAATAGCTGAGGATATATATAATTAAGGTTTAAATATATTAGTGATCTATGATATATATTTGAATTTTATTTTTTATCTCTAATAATTTTTTCTTTGTTTCTTCTTCTTGATATTTGAATTTTTTTTTTATTTCTATCCCTATCATTAACCAGATTTGTGATGTGTCCGATAATTTGACACATTAACCGCTTATGTATTATGTTATTAAATTAAATGTGACAGATTGATAGAATGATGGATAATAAAAAACAGACCCATCATGCATATCCTTGGGGTAGGTGGCTGTTTCCTTTACCACATTATTGTATATTCATATGTTTTCATTGAAATTGCTGGTCACACTCTACACAAATCACTTTTTCATGGGTCTCCAACGCCCTTCTTCAACCATACAGTTATGATCACTTCTCTATTCCTTTCCACTCACACCCAAAACTAGTAAAGTGTGCTCCCTTCATAATTTTGCTGCTTCCCTTTTGTTCCTTCTCTAGGCAGTGCCACATGAAGTTGGAGCTTATTTCAGCCATAAGATAGAGAAAGAAGGTCAAAGCATAGTTTTTCAAACACAACATAATAATGAAAGGTGCTTTGGGGAAAATAATGTACAGAGGGTATTTGTGGTCACCTCAATCATAAGAACCAAGGGGAACATGTACAATGATTTTAGGAATTGATTGAGATAGTGTTTGAAGCTGTGAGGATATTCTATTGGAACTACAGGACTTGAGACCATGAGATGGATGATAATACAAGTTTGGTTATTATTGTAATTTGTTGATCGGAAATGAAATACTTAAGGGTGTATTTGAATAAACAATTTAATGGAATATTTTTCTTAACTATCAAAATTAAAGTCTTTAATTTCTTGGTGAAATTTTGAGTTATTCCCACAAACTTTTGAGCCACTTATAAGATCAATCCATAGTCTAAGGTATAAAGCATGTCTGGAATAACTTAAATCCATTTTTTTCATCTGTTTTATTAAATAAAAAAATGTTTGAGTAAAGTTGTTTGTTTCGTAAGAATCAAACTCTAATTTTTCCTTACAAGTTGATTTAGTGTTGCCAGCTCACACCATTTGAATCAATAATTTAGGGCATCTGTGAATAAATAATTTAATTAATTTTTATTTAAAAAAATATCATAAAAATTATTAAATCAAATTAAAAAATATGTATATAAATAATAATTTATTCTCATAAGACTAAGGTAGTGTTATATTTTTATTTTTTACTTTTTTCTTTTAAAAAAGAAGTTGAATATAATATATTAAGATAATTATTGAACATGTAAATTAATTGACATAAAATTATTTTAATATAACATGTGATTTTAAGTTCAAAAGCTAAACTATACAAGTACATTCATGTGAATAATACATGGGGGTCTTAAATGAAACATTTTGTTAAAAAAGTAGTTTTTGAAAAAAGTTATGTACCTTAGCCTCGTTCCCTCTCTCATCCTAATCAAACGATGGAGGTCAATAAGACAATCATCATGAGATAATAAAACGGAGCTTTTCATTACACGCTTGTCAATAAGTTTTTTTTTTACAAGCGCATGTCAATAAGCTAAAATCAACGATGATAAAAAAAAAAACTAAAATCAACAAATAATATGTATTTTACTTTTATTATCACTTTTAACTAACAAAGAATATACGTTCTGTATGGATATATTTCTCAATAAATATTTATAGGAAGAAAAAAGACAAAAGATTAATCTTTTTTCATGAGTTAAAATTAACTTGTGTATAAACTAATTTCTAAAAAATATCTCACTTAAATTTTCTAAAAAATAATTTTAATTTATTTATAAGTTAATTTATTCTACCTGCTTATTTTCTTCTCTTTAACGTTTGTTGATAAATTTTTCTACAAGAGTCATAATAAAACTTCGTAAAAAATCAATCTTCAAATGTTCCTAACCAAATAACTTCATTAATCTTCACAATTGAACTTATTGAGCTAAGTTAAAAAAAAAAAAAAAAAACTTATTAGAAAGCCATAAATTTCTTTCTTAAACATAACTAGACACCTTTTGAAAATTAGGCAGCATAACACGGGGGTGTTTCGGTTGATAAGAGACCAAAGGCCATTTGGCAGTGTGCAACTGGAGTGAGGACAAAGGGCCTGTTAATTCATAAGCAGTAGTTCCTTCTGTTTCTGTCTCCTTTTTTCTCTTCGTTGTATGAAACTGCTTCTTTCTTTCAACATCATTCATTTTCAAATCATCCAACAACTGAGCCACCTTAAGATTCATAATGCTCATCATTTACATATTGGCGGTGCATGCATTTACGTTTTGTGTCAAATCCACTCCTCCAGCCTTGTGGCAATTCAAATTGCATATTAGTTCACTTGCGTCTTCATAATATTAATTAATTTGTGAGCATCATTATCAAACTCTATAATTAACTCTAAATTTTTATGAGTTTAAAAGTCTATTTGGTTCATACGGGTTAAATCGCAAACTCATTTTATGGTAGACTCATAGTGAATTAGGTGGACTCAGACCAAACTCACGCAAACTCATTTAGGCCGAATCATGCAGCCTGAAAAACAAAAAAAAATTGAAACTCATTTAGAGAATTAGGGTAACTATTTTTCGATCCCTTTTGTTTCTTCATTTGTTTCCTCTCTGTCTCCCAATTTGTTCATGTTCTCCAATCCCTAAAACAACCCAGAAACACCAAGATTCACGGTGAGTTCTAGACACGAGACGTGGGACACGAGTTTGGTGATTCGATTGTGAAGGTTGAGCACCAGACATGAATTTGGTGGTTCACATAAGGTTTGAAGGCCTAAGCTCGAGATGCAACTTCACCAATCAGGACGAGCCCAAGCTACGCGTTCTCCAATCACCTCTGGTTCACCTAATTTTCTTTTATTTAATATTTTCTATATTATTTTATTTGATATATTTTTTTTTGTATTTTTTATATTTTATTTAATATTTTCTATATTTTTCCTAATATTAAGGATTTTTTTTTAATTATAATACATTCCAACGAGTTCGACTTTAAAGTTGTACATATAACTACAACTTCATTTTATTAGTGCTTCCATTATAGAAAATATATTAAATAAAATAATATAAAATATTAAACAAAAAAATATACAAAAATATAGAAAATATTAAATAAAACTAAAAATAATATACAAAGTTGTATATTTAAATTAATATTTTATTTTTAGTTTAATTTAATATTTTCTATATTGTTTTATTTAATATGTTATATATTTTTTCATTTAATATTTTCTTAATTTTTTATATTATTTTATTTAATATATTTTTTATAAATGAATCACTAATAAAATAAAGTTGTAGCTATATGTACGACCTTAAAGTCGAGTTCGTTGGAATGTGCGCCAATCAGAAAAAAATTTCTTAACATTGGGAAAAGTATACAAAATATTAAATAAAATATAGAAAAAGAAAAAAATATAGAAAATATTAAATAAAATAATAGATGAAAATATTAAATAAAACCAAAAAATAAAAATATCAATTTAAATAAAATTATTTACTATTTTAGACTTCAAAGTTGAATTAAAAAAATTAAGAAGTCATAAAAAATTTTACGACTTCACTAAAAAAACAAAAATCATAAAATGATCTACAACTTTAAACTATGAAATTATAGAATATCCTACTATTTATCCCTTTATTTATTTAAAATTTATCCTCGTTTAATAATTTAGAAAAAAAGTTACCCCTAAAGATTCATGTCCTAGCTGATAATGCTTACATCTCCCTTCTTTTGTCTTTTTCAATGCATCCTAATTACTTTTAATATTACTGTAAATAAAATACTTTAAAATACATTAAGATTTATATCATAGACAACAAAATTCTTGTTAAACTACCATAACTATATATTTAAGATTTAAATTCAAAATTACTAATTTAAATAAAATAAATTTATGTCATTAAAATAAAATAAATTTTCTATATCTTACTTCAAAACTCAAACAAAAATCTTTTATAAGAAATGAATACTGAATTTAATTTTAGATTGATCATTTTATGGAATAAAATGAAATATTATTAAATAAAATATCTTTTATATTCAATGAAAGTAAATAATATAAAAATATATAATTCTGTAAGCAATGCATTGTATGTATTCAAATATCAATTATTTAATAGGAGTACACCGATACAGTAAAGCATTTTTATATTATGGTTCAAAAATAAATTATTATACGATTAATAATTGTTAATTTTATACTTAAAATGCTTTCTAATTATTTAATAATATAATTTTTTCTATTGACATGTATATCCAAATTAAACTAATAAATTTATATGATATTAGAAAAACAATTTATTATTTTATAGTTTACAATGTTATATTTACATAGTGATCTAGGCAAAGAAAGGATAGAGAATAGTTTTGTTATTTTTAATGTGTATTTATCCTTAAAAATTTGATAAAATATATATCAAAATAACACTGTTATAATTTATCCCTAAAAATAAAAACCAGATATAATTGAACCTAAATTTAAGAAATGCAAAGGCAACTTATCCTAATTAACGAATGGAAAACCCATGTGTCCGTACGTAGTTCCTTTGGACCACATGCAAATGAAGTTTGAAGGTGCTCAAAATAAAAAATGGAGTAAGTTAAAAAGGATTTTCAAAGAATCTAAGACTGCCATGCCTCTACCAGTCTGTGCTTGTTCTGGCTGATGCATCTTCAGATTGAGAGGATTGCAAACTAAAAAAAGGTACTGCAAATATCCCTCCATTGCCTAAAGGAGACACTCTTAATATTTTTTTTTTCTTCTTTCTGTAATTATGAAAGAGAAGAAAAAATTACAAATTGCTCTCATTATGATTGTTTGGGGCTACTTAAGTTGAAAAAACTATTTTTTATTAATGCTAAAAAAATATTGCATTTTTTATTTTAAATACTTATACAGAAAACAATAAAATAAATATTATTTTTAATATTATATTCGAATAAAATATAAAACAAAAAAAAATAACAATGTTATAATTATATTTGAAAACAACAACGAAAATTTTATTCTTATCATAAACAAGCCTTATTGTTTATTTTCGTTTTACTGTTCAGTGTCCTTTTGGAATAACTTGTTTCTTACTAAAATTGTCTTTAATGGAATAAATATATTTTTAATTTTCAACAAAAGAGTAGGTTTTGATTTTAGTTCTTTTTTTATTTCTAAAATAAAATAATTATTTTTGGTCCTATTATGTGGCATTCTTACTTTTAACTCATAGGCTCGTATGCGTATGGTATTATATTCAAAAACATTTTGTGAACATAGTCCAAGTGTCTGTATAGTCGATGAATTGTTATATAATGAGGAATTCAACAGTAATAGTCTCATTCATAAGGATATTCCAATCCATGGGATTAAACAATTGCTAGGGTTGATCATGTTGATAGGTGATCTAAAATGAGCCACAAACTCTCAACCATTAGATTAATTTTATTTCATGGATCATATTTTACATGTTTTGCACAACATTACTCCTCCCCCAACTCTCTTTCTTGCAATTGCTACCTCTGATCAGCTTTCACCTGGAGGAACTGGTGGAGGGGAGCAAGAATCTGGTGTGAACAATCCTATGTTATTAGATTAAACAATGACCAATTGTATAAAATGAAATTCATCCTATCAATCAATATTAAAAAAAATTCTCCTTATGATTTATTTCTAACACTTAAAAATTGTGGTGTTACAAATGCAAACAAGAAATATGCAAAGGAAGAAAAACAACCATCCAAGCAAGAGTTCAGTCAATTGATTCTACCCTTTTACTTTTAGCCCAAAAATAAAGAGATTTTTTTACAAAGGTCTTGTAAAATATTTTACTATCATATCGAACAATTACTTTACTTATTTAGCAAAAAAAAAAAACAATTACTTTACTCTATCGTTATCATTATTTTCATGACAAAAGGACGAAGACACGAGATAATAAAGGGAGCATAAAGATGAATTGATGTTATGGAGGTAAACATGGTAATGTAAAACGAGAGATGTTGATTGGTGAGTGTGTGCATGAGACAGGGATGTTAACTTTCTCGCCGATTGATTTTTGAAAATTTGATTTGCTTTCTTTTGCCTTTATCTGCCGACAAAAACTCAGAGGGCCATAAAGAGAGAAAGAGAGAGCATTTAGACAGTGTTGAGCTGTGTGACATGTAACACCAAACTCACTCAAACTTACCTTTGTTTTTCTCCTTTTTCTCAGTTTCATTCTCTTGCTCGTGGACATGGATGTTTGCCGAAATGTATCAGTTTCTTCAAGTGAGTGTCAGCAAGAGCTTCCCACCCTTGATGACCTTTTCTCTCATCAGAACACGGTTAGTGTGTTTGGGCCTCTTCATTCTACCTTTCTATACTTTTCTGCTTTTGGCACTTATTTGATACAATTTTCTTGCCTTCCTACTTGTTTCCAAGTTATACAACTTGGTTTTCCTTGAAAACCCCTCCTCCCCTTTTGGTTTTTTAAATTTTAAGTGATGAAGTGATTCTTTTATGTATGTAAACATATGAACAAAATTTAGATACAGTTTCTTTCTTAAGTGTTGTTTGCATCATTCTTTATTTTTGTGTAACAAAGGTTTGCTTTTAAAAAGATTAAGTGGATTTTACTAAAAGGAAACTCCAATTCTGATTGAAAAACTGCACAAATAACACTTTAAGAAGCTGTTTTTAAGTTTTTGTCCTTAATAAACTTTGCAAACTACTTTATAAAGTTTCAGTATTTATTGGTGTGTGTATATATAAGTGTTTTATATGCTGCCTTGTGTGGATTGTTCCAACTAAATTTGGTACCAAAAAATGTCAGCAGGAAGTGGATTTTGGCCTGGAATGGTTATCAGTGTTTGTGGAAGACTGTTTCTCTAGTAGGCCAAGCTGCCTCTTGGCACCTGGTGGTGTTCAAACCACAAGCACTAGCACAAGCACCAAGCCTTCTTCAGGCACTATATTGCAAAGACCCCAACAATTAAGTCATCACTGTCCTTTGCAGAATTTTGCTGTGCCAGGGAAAGCAAGGAGCAAGAGAAAGAGAAAGAGGCTTTCAGCCCCTAGAACAACAAAACACACCCTAAGCACATGGTCGCAACATTTCAGCACACAGAATGATGGGGTGAGTTCTGACCCTCCTCTTTTGAAACAAGCTTATTGGTTGGCTGATAGTGAACTCATTGTGCCTAAGAAGAAGGATGTTGAGCAAGAAGAGGAGGAGGGGGTTGTTGTGGTTGTGAAGAAGGAGAAATTGGGGGATTATTGTGATCATGATGAGGGTGATGAAATTAACAATAATAATAGTAATAATGATGATAATGTGCAGCACCCAATTCCAAGAAGGTGCACACATTGTCTGGCTCAGAGGACCCCACAGTGGAGGGCAGGACCATTGGGTCCAAAGACACTATGCAATGCATGTGGGGTGAGGTTCAAGTCTGGAAGGTTGTTGCCAGAGTATAGGCCAGCCAAGAGCCCTACTTTTGTAAGCTATTTGCATTCCAATTCACACAAGAAAGTCATGGAGATGAGAATGGGTGTTGTTGGTGTTTTTTCTACAGACAACAACAAGTAGTGAAAGTTCATGTGTTACTATATACCATGGTTTTTAAATTGCAGTCCGCAACCATAATTGTGACTACAACTCAGGCTATTTTGACACTCTGCTATCGCATCATGACCACATCAGTCGCACTTTCCCGTAATTGTCTACAATGTAAAGGTTTTTCTTGCTTACAATTTAAAACCATGATATATACTTTTCATTTATTTCAAAAGTACTAATACAAGTGCAGATTATAGCTTGTAATATACAAGGAAGAAATTTTGTTTTTTAATTTCACCATTTTTACTCATGGCTATTATACTCAAGTATAGTTTTCCTATGTTATAATCCAATTATCCAAAGTTGTACACACAAATTACAATCCAAAGTTAAAAACATGCTAAGTATTCAAAGCATGTTCAATTAGTCTACATTCTCAGAGGAATTAGATATAATATTTTGCATATGTATAACAGGTGAAAGGATGATTTAATATCCATTTTTATATAATAGCATGGTATCATGCAAAATAACATGCTATACATATCCAAAGTTCAAAGCATGCTTGTAAATATCATGCATGTTCTTATAAAGAATGTCTAATTGAAATAAGCCTTTGGTCTTAACTCTTGTCTATATAGTGGTGCATACCCACACTTTTGTTGCTTTCTTGTATTTTTCCAATATTTCACCATTTTCCTAATTTTGGTCTTTTTGTGCTTTGAAATTTCCATGTCAACATCATGAATTTTATTCCATTCAGTATCATATGCTTTCACAACAAGCACGTGAGGGTGTGCCTATTTGTTCAAATTTTGCAGTTGGCATGCACTATCCCCCTCCATTACGATATCCACATGCTCGTGACTTTTAATTTCACTATACTTTCAACTAAGAATAAAAGGAATAAAAGGAAGGTGGTGAAAAGAATTCCGCAACTTTAATTTCACTGTTTTCTTTTGCACTCGGTTTATTGATTCTTGTTTGAAAATGGGTATAGGAAACGGGCTTTTCAAGAAACTCTTGTCCTTATGACCATATCTGGAGAAAGACTGAATTTTCTCTATGAGCGTGGAAGGTTAAACTCTTTTATTTTTAAAACTTTATTCCTAAACATAGTTTAAGTGTAATGATTTGGTTTTCCTATTAAAAACATTTTCTGCCTTTTATTTTTGAATAGAAGCACTTTGCTTGTAAAGGTTATGGGTGCGTTTGTTTCTTAAGAAAAATCACTTTTTTTTAATAAAAAAAGCACTTATTACAATTTTTTGCACGTTTGTTTAAACTTATTCAAAAAGCAAAAGCAAAAAATAAGCTAAAATCTGCTTATTTTAATAAGATACTTGGAGTTGCTAATAAAAAAAGCAGACGCGGAAGCAACTTTCTTAAAAACACGGGGTTTAATGAAAATATTGGACACAACCTATTTGATTCTTGCATCTAACAGCTTTAGATTTGATTCCTCTAAATTAAGTAAAATCAATAATTTTATTAGTTGATAAATTAACCTAACAATTGATATTCCAACATATTTATGATTTATTTTCACACATGTATGTAATATTCATTGTTGATTTTCATTTCAATGACTAAGTGTGTTTGTAATCACACTTTCAAGCACATTCAACATAATTCTCTTAAGAGGAAGCTTTGGCGTCAACGTGACTCAACGCCAAATCAAACACAACCAAAGAACATGCTTAGTTAACGTAGGAGATGATTCTAATGTACTTTTGTCAAAGCAATCATCTGTTATTTTTCCGTTCAACTGTATGGAAATTCGTGCTATTAATGCTTCAATGGTTAAGCAAATATGTACTAGGATTATTTACGTTATTCTCTAAAATAAATTGCTCATTTTAGAGGAATTAGATATAGTAATGATTTGCATATATATAGCAGGGGAAAGCATGCTTTAATATCCATCTTTATATAAATAGCATGGTATTTTCCTATACATGTGAGGACAGCAAAACTAGATCACAAAATAAAAAGTCAAATGCATTAGAGGCTTAAGAGCAACTTCCGGCCTTTACCAGCCATACGCTTACCATCCGAGATCTAAAATGCTCAACTCTATAAAATTCTTTATTAAACGAATCTTTAAACTATAATATCATCCAGAGTATAACCAAGTACAACAACTGATGAAAATATCTATAATAGCGCCTATAATAATGTATGTACAAGATCCTACAAAAATAGAATGAAGGGTAGTAGAGTGACAAACAAGAAAGCTACTATTTGGGGCCTCAAAGAAGAGGACAAGGAAGGATTTATCTGAACAATAAAATTGCAAGTAGGTGTTGAAATATTGCTTGTTGTAAGCCTTGCCAAGCCTTCAAAATTGCAGGCCATGTAATTCTGATCCTGTGTCTGGTAGTACATATTAAATGCATATGAGGCATTTCCATTGGCATCCAAGTTGTTGCAAGAAGAACCATATCCAAGTGCAGTGCAATCAGCAAGGGTGCAAGCATAGTTTATATTATCAGCAAGTTTGCTTAGGTCCTGTGCATCAGGGTTAAACATGCACCAATTTGGCTCAAGATAGTGCACATTTTGAGCACCAACTAGTACCTTCTTTTGGCCTTTTCCAGAAAGGTCCATTGGAAACTTGGGCTTCCCATCATACCCAAAAATACCCCAATGTCTCTCAAAGTTCCCTGGGGCAATGTTCTTGGCATCCTCATCAATGAGCCCAAATAGGTAAACTTCAATAAATCCTGGCCTAAGCGGGGTCCCTTTATTCATTGCAAGCCTTGGTAGAAGCCCATTGTAGAACCTAAAAGCATTTCCTACATTAGCATTTTTGTCACCATCTGTGGGCCACCCTACCTCTCCTACCAAAACTGGCATGTTCCCATACCCTACTTTTTTTAGGGCAGAGACCAAGGTGTCAAAATTTGCATCAAAGACATTGGTGTATGAAACCCCATTATCAATTATGGGATTGGCCACACCATCAAAGAAGGCATAGTCAAAGGGGAAATTGTCATTCCCATAGAGGCTCAAGAAGGGGTAAATGTTGACTGTGAATGGTGCTTTGTTCTTTGCCAAAAATTGCACTATTTGGGTCATAAGGTCACTTATATCAGGCCTAAATATTCCTGCTGAGGGCACAGGACTGTTCGGTGGAGACTCGTACACATCAGCATTTAAGGGTACTGTGGCCTTTATGGAGTCCCCTAGGCCTGCATCATTGAGTGCATTTTGAATGTTCTGTAATGCAGGGAGGGTGATGTTCAAGAATGAACCATTGTAGGATTTTAAAAATGGCTCGTTCCCAACTGCTACATACCTGTGAAAGAATAGAGATGGAGGGCAAAGCAAAATAAAACAATCACTTAGTTCGGAAAGAAACATTTAACTCCAAATTATGGAATCCATATATAAAACAATATGCACAATTCATTGTATGCCTAAATCAAAAATCAAAATTGAGAAAATGGCTTTCAGTATTCCTTCAAGAACCAATGTTTTCTACTTATCAAAGATGTGAAGGAAAAAGTGAAATAAGTTTTCTCAATATTATTTTTTCAAAGTGTAAATTTTAAATTAATTTTCTAATTACAAAAGGAATATCTAGTACAGATCTAAGTAGTAGAATCGGCCAATTAAAATTGACTTTCAAAACATTCTCAAAAGAAGGCACTCCACAAGTACCAAAAAAGGAGAATCTATATTTAGAAAAGGTACTACTTGAGTTCACTTTTCTGTGTCTCCTTAGAACCAGATTCAGTATAGTCAAATTTGCATGCAATCATACAGTACTTAAATTTTTAACCATTTGATGAAGATCACACGGTTAAATGTGTATTAAATTTTATGTACCGAAATAAAATATGTGATTTTCATCTGATGATTCCAAATTACTGAACATGGGGGGAGTGCCTGAAAAATTAAATGTTCAGAATCCAAATCCTCCTTTCCACATTATTTCGGATCTAGATTCCCCGGCATTCCCGCCTTCAGTTAATCATAACAATTAAATATAGATCGGACTACTCATATTTTATCTCTATAAATTTAATTTAAAATATCAACATTCATTTAAAGGCTCTAATTCATGAATGTGTGAATGCAGAGAATCTATTTCCCATCACTTCCTATCCTCCCTAAACTCAAACACAAGCAGGGCACAAAACTTTCTTTTCTCATATCAATGTTATTTGATCACACAGGACCTCACAGATTCTTCATAAGCTAAGCTAAAATAGGCCATACATATCAAGAAGCCAAATCAAAGCAAGGATCCAAACTAACTACAAAAACAAGAAATCACATAAACACAGATCAGATCCATGATTCAAATATTAAACACCTGCATACTTACATTTTACTCTCCCTCAAGTTTAAAAACATCCCACATTCACAAATTGACACCCTTAAATGTCAATTAAAAACAAAGAAAAAAAAGTTGAAAGTAAGTAGAGTGGCTCACTTGATGTTAACTCCACCCCTGAAGTTGTACCGAGTGACATTCTTCTTGACCCACTGCAAAGCACGATCATAGTCATTCATCTCAGCAAGTTGGTTATTGGGAATGGCAACCATGACTTCAATCCCAGAGCCAGATAGAGCACTCATGCTAGACTCATCTGCATCAAACAGCTTCACCTTCTGAATCCCATTGTCCTTCAACATCTCAACCACTGTGTCTGCCCTCAACTGGTGTGTGGCTTGAGTCCCCCAATTCACCCCAAGCCCTGCCACACACCAACCCATCACACCAATCATCATAACCCATCTAAAAAACCAACCTTTTCCCATTATCACCATCACCCCCATAAGATAATAACAAAAGGGTACAAGTACTATTTATTTGCTCTTTGAAAAAGGTTTTTGGGTGGACTCGCAGTATCCCAGTGGAAATCAAAGACTAATCCTTCGAGATAATGAAAGGTATGTGACAAGTGAAGGTGGGGCTTTAGGAAAGAAAAATTTAAAACAGTTTTTTCTTTCACCCCCACAATGAATAAGAATGAGTTGGCGAATTTGAAAGAATTTTAATTAATTTGAGACTTTAATGTGATGACTGTTTTTCTTTAATTTGCTTCTCTTATCAACCTCTGTTGAAGTTTGAACAGTGTAAACCGCCAAAAGTTCTGCCTACTAATATATAATAATATAAATCTACGAGTTTTTGGCTGATCCTTATTCGTTAGTTCTATTGTTTATTGAAAAGCTAAAACCAGAGGAACAAGAAAAATAAAGTTTCTTTGTTTCCTATATTTTTCTAGAAAACATAGGGGAGAAAATGAGATTGGAATATGAGAAAAAAAATTGAAAATTGTCAAGAAAGGTCGGTTGAATTTGAATGAAAATATTGTTCTATAGTATGCCCAAGTGAAGAAAGACAAGAGTATTAATTACCTCCATAAATTGTTTGTGATTGGGGGGTAAGGTCGCAGCTAATTGTGGATCTAGAGAAAGTTCAAATGAATGGTATGGTGTGAAAATAAATGTAATTAAATGAATGGTATGGTAAGAAAAAAATGGAAGATTGAATTGCTGGAAAAGAAAGATATTGTAAAGAAAGTGATTGGTTTTGCTTATTTGGGAAAAGGAAGAGAAGAGAGGCTTAGCTTTGTTTTGTGTCGGTTTTGGATGAAAGATGTGAGATACTAACACGAGCTTGTGTTGATGTTATTTGTTGTGTGAAGTGTGAAATGGAAAGTGGACTTTAGACAGAGAAGAGGTGCCTTGTGGTGGGTGCTTCGGTTTCTTCTATGTATAGAAAAACCATGTCAGTTTGTCACGGTTTCCAAAATAAATTAATTTATATACGGGGTTAAGAAATATTGATATTTAAGGTACAAATTTATGTTAGTGCATTTAAATTGTTATTTTTTTGCTGAATTTTTTTTATTACTATTACTACAATTTTTTATTTGTATAAATATATAATGATGACCTAGAAAATTAAACTTAAGTTTTCATGTGTATGCTACTCTCGTTACTACTAGACTGACTCTACATGATTAGTATCACTAAAAATGTTTATTACTTTTTTTCAGAAAGGATGATAATTTTTTAATTTTTATTATCTAAAACAATAACGGTTAATTTTCTTTTTCTCACGTATTATATATATATATATATATATATATATATATATATATATATATTGATTTCTGTTTCTCCTATTTTTTCTTTCTTTCTTTAGACGAAACATTTTCTTTTTAATTTCACTCAATCTATTCAAGTTTATTATTAGAATTATTGAAGGTTGACTCTAATTTTGGATAGACTGAAGAAAGATAAGTAAATCATATTTTTTTATCCGTAACAATTAAAGAAAATAAGGAGAAAAAATCAGGTGAAAAAAAGATAAAAGAGAAAATAAGAATAGCGTTTGTTATCAAAGTCAAACAAGCAAGCGTTAAGTTTGAGCTGTTGTATATATATATATATACTGGTCTACATGTTCATGATTGAAACGACAATAACTGAAATCAAATTGCAAAATACTTTGACAAGTATTTTATATATTATAAAATATTTATTGATGCATAAAAAATTTAAATATATGATAAAAGAATTTTAAAATATCAAATTAACGATGGTAAAAAAATATAATAAAATCAGAATTATAATTTTATTCATAAATATTACTTTTCTAATAATTTATAATGTCTTATTGTATTAAATTTTAATTAAAAATAAGAATTAGTTAACAATTTATAAAAATTAAATAATTAAATTCAGAAAAAATTAATTAATATATTGTGTAATTATTTATAAATATTTAATTAACTTGAGACTTTTTAAAAGTTAATATATATTTATGACTTTCAATATGAATATTAAAAAAAAATTTAAAATTTTGATAATATTTTAATAAATGAATTATAATTCTTATAACAATTTATAAATATTATATTAAATAAATAATTTATGTTTGTTTTCCATAAGTATTCTCGTTCAAAAAAGCAAATTTGTTTAAGATAATATTGATAATTAAATATGGGTACCTAAGTACCTTTATCTGCAGAAATTTAAGCATTATTAGACTTAACACTTGTTTTTTTTAAGTTAGACCCCACTCTTGTTAATATTGAATAAAGAAATTTAAGTATTAGTTAAAAAAATTAGTTGTATAATTAATTTTAGAAAAATATTAATTTAATTTAGTATAGAAACCTTTAAAATTAGAGTTGGCCTAAGGGAAAGGCTAATAAAGTCCATGCGTTAGACCTCTCAAAATTAATTTACGTATTAATATTTTAAGAAAATAATAATTACTTGATTCCTTTCTCAAAAAATAATAATTACTTGATTAAAGATAGTATTAGTCTATTCAGAGCAACTATATGTTTTTTAACCAAAAAAGGCCTAAGTGTTAAATCAACAGTAATTTTAATTTCCTTTAAAAAAACAATAATTATAATTAAATTGATGTACATGCATAAAAAATTGTGTAATTTTATACTCCTTCAATTCCCTCATAAAATAAATACAACATTAAAAAAAATCATCACAAAATAAGTGTTATATTTAACTTTCAAAGTAACATTAATTTCTCTTTTCTACCGATACTCTTAATAAATATCACTTTAATTTTTTAATTTTACTTATTTTGAGACGAGAAACTAAATTTTAATAGTTACTCTATTAATTAATGTCCATAAATTCCTGTTTTACTTTCTAACGTGACTCCCTTCTTTATTTTTATTTTTTTTTCTGTAGTGAATCTCTTCTTTAGGGAATAGTGTTATGATCTCTATTCTTTTCAACTTTTTCTAAAGAAGTTAAAAAGAGTCAATAAGGTGATAGACTTCATCCTATAAGATTACAATTAATATAGAGTTATAAGTTGGTGTCAATATTTTTTTTTGTTTTGTACATGTTAATTTTATGTGATTTTTTTAGTTGTTTCCCATTTTATATTTTTAACTTCTTTTGGTAATTCAGAATCTAATTTTGTAAATATAATTAAGTTAAAACCTAAAAGTATCTTAATTTATGTATTATAATAATTTAATTTAATAAAGGATTTTGTATACCAAAAAAGTTTGGAAGATAATCTATTAATAAAAATATAAATATTTTAATAAAATAGTATCCAACCTGAAAATCAGTTTATACTTATCTAAATCCAACTTAAAAAATCATATATGATTTAGTGTTTATTTTATTTAGAATTTAATATAATTAATAAAGAATTTTGTATACCATTATTAGTTCATATATTATTTACTCTAATAGTCTAATTGCATAAATATAAAACAAAAATAAAAAGTACATAAAAACATGTACAAGTATAATTATTTGATTTTAATAAAAGATGGTTCAATTAAAAAATTAGCACAATAGGTTGGATTTTTTTATTGATGCTATCGATGCTCTCCTGCGGTCAGGTGGTCGGTGAACTCAGACAGCCGTCCTTGCACCATTACCGGTATGCATGGGAAGTCCCCCTTGAATATTGTGTTAAGAGTTTTATTTTTTATTTTTTAATTGGAATGTTAAGAGTTTATTTTAAGTAATTAAAAATCTATTTATATAAAAAAACTTAAATATTATAAATATTATATTTCTGCGTATGTTATTCAATGCATATTTTTTAATAATTTTTTCACTTTTAATTGTTTAAAATTATCGCTAAAGACTAATACAAATAAGCAATTTTTTTTACTACATTTGCATGACTTTCTTATCAGAGTGAAAATAAAAAACAATTTACTCAAAATGTGAAATATGAGAACAATTTGTCCAAGATAAAAAATAATTTACCCAAAATGTGCAATATGAGAACAATGTATCCAAAATAAAGAATAATTTACCCAAAAACTACCTAGTATAGTGAAAAAGTCACATTTGCATATATGCATAGTCATTCAACTCCACCTTTTTGCTACATTCCATTTCACTTAATTTGCTCCAACATTTGTTTGTCCATAGAATATGAGTAATGCATAACAACACATTTGGCCAATTGGTCATTCCAAGGATCGATGAGTTGTTGAAGCCTTGCTTTCTAGGCTCAAGGCTATGGGGTTAATGTAGACAAACACCCAAACCCCTTTTGTTCTTTTGCCTTTCAAGCTCTGAGTTGGGTGGTTATGGACTCTCCTAAATTCTAGGTCGAATTCTCAGTTCAACTTAAAAATTATCATGGATCGAGCTTACGGCCACCAAGCACTATTGTTTATAACTTACTGAATTAAACAATCAAACAAGAGACTATTGTTTTTTTCAATTGACCCTTAATGTTTATAACTTATTGAATTAAAGGTATCCTCTTATAAACTCACTTGTAATACAAAAAAGATAAAACACTGCTTTAAACTAAACATAACAGTATCAAACTTTAAAACCAATCTCATACTTGTAGCTCAGCATTTACTGGAGAGTAATTATAAAAACTATTTAACCATAACAATTGAGCATAGCTGTGGAGTTAATTATTTTGGTTTATTTAATTAAATAATGCTTACATTCTTGTTATTTCTCTCTAGGATTATTGATTGAGAATCAATAATTTGTTCTATTGAAAGGTGGAAAGTTATTGATAGGTATGGTGTACCATTAATGGGTAGCAAAATCCCAACGTCGACGATATTGCCTCTACGAGATGCATGTGTATGCATGTCTCGGTCAACTTGTAAATGTGTTGAGTTATGACTTGTATGTAGGTCCCGCAAGATGTACATTATGAAAGAATCACATCGATGCCAATTTCGAGGTCTCTTTTTAATATACTCTGTATTCTATAAAACAAAGTTACTCCAATTTTTCTAGAATTTATTTCTACCATAGCAGATATTTTGAAAAATGTAATTTATTGTTTAGAAAAAAAAACACTTTCTATATTATAAATATATTGATTTATTTATTGAGATAAATTTTACTAATTAACATTTTAAAACTATAATTAATATTTATTATTCATTATTAAATGTTTTCAACAAGCTATTCTTTCATTAAAAAGACTAGTATACAATTTTAGTATTCTTATTTCGTTCAATCTGCAGTATTGATTTCTCTATTTTAAAATAAAAATCTTTAATTTTTTATTTTAAAATTTTATAATTTTAATCTGATCTTCAATTTTGCTTAGATTCATTTTTTTTTGGATCCAATTGAATCCTAGACATAACTCATTCATTTAAGGTACTGTCAAAAAATTATTTAATTAACTGAAAATGAAAAAAATAAATTAAAGGAAATTGCTAATGTAATTTCCAATTAATCCATTAAATCTAATCCAATAAAAACCTAATGATAAAAGTTCTGTTAAACTTAAAATTTATAATATAAAATACACTATTGTTTGAGGCCAGTTGGTTTTTGTGATGCAATCGGCCATTTTGTGAAAAGGAAAAGAAATATTACTTTTTTTTATATAAAAAAATATTACTTTGAAATTTTTTTGGACGGCAAATATTACTTTGAAATAAAGTCACTAAAAAAAAGATCACTTAATACCATAGAAAACTAAAAGAAACACATTATTCGTCACTTACTAAAAACAAATTAACGTGATTTACATCAAAATTTTAAATTTTATCATCTTATCAATGACAAAGGATTGATTTATAATGAAAAACAGAAAACAAAAAACAAATGAAACGCCGTGTGCTTCGACTCAACATATCAAGTTGAATGAATCAAGACAGAGCCTTCCACAGCAAAGAATAAATTGAGAAAGAGATGAGACCCAAACCCAACAACCATAACAGGCCGTATAACCAGTGTTGTGAGACTGAACCAAAAAATCTAGAGGGTGTTAATCCCCCCAAAAAAGAAGTTTGAGGGTCAAGGCTTTGCTCCACCAAGGTCAATATAAAATACTATATAAGTAGTTAAAATGTGGCTAAATCCAATTATATGAATTCCAGATAATGGTGCTGATATTACTTACATTATTAAAAAAACTTAACGCCTAATTAAAAGTATTTGATGTTTTAACATTTTCTCAAGCGTAATAAATAGAAAGAAAAAAAAAGTTTTGCACTGCCAGTTTAAAAAAGTTTTACACCGTTCACTTCTCACATTGAGAAGATGTTTACTACTTGAATACTGGGCTCGGACCCACTTCACAAATCTCTATTCATACCGCTCATTCCAATTTGTGCAAAGGTCAAATGTCATTGGCAGATCAGTTCATTAAAAAGCTGATCAGTTGCAACCAATTTACGATTGTTAGGGATAAGTTTAAAAGTAAGAATGAAACATTATACAAGCTATAAAATCAAACATTGGCAATTTCTTAGCATCATCATCAGTAAGAAAAACTTTGCGGAAAAGAAAGATTGTGCATGGAAACTTATTCAACATATCTGTGCTGTTCTCTTTACACAAGGCATTTTTCCTTCTCTGGAAGGTAAAAGTCGTTTGCCGATATACTAAAATGCTTGTGAAAACTAAAACACAAATAAGAACCAAGATGTCGCATATTTACTAGAGGGCATCTTTTAGACAATAGGCTCATCTTCAAGATAATTATATTCAAAGGTGAAGTCGGTCTTGATTCTTTGACACCTGAGAATAATCAAATCAAGGCACAGAACTCAGGACAACCAGAAATGCCGTGTCAAATACCAACAAAATCAACCATTTCATGGACAGAACCAGAAAAGAGAAAACTAGAAATTACAATCAATAGGATTGTTTTGAAATAAAATTGATAGTAGCCAGAAGCTTACCACCCATGTTGCAGATCATCATTTGCAATATGGAAATCAAAGTACACATATGTTCCTTGCTCATATTCATCTGTTGCAACTTTTGGCTCTTCATGCCGTTGAAACCATGTGTTATACTTCCGGTGATATCTCCAAGACTGCTTCTTTAGCTCTTTTGCAGCCATATACTGTTGGTAAGTGTTCTGCAGAAAATAATGAATGTAAGCTTACATAACTAAATGAGAGTAATACTAATCAGTACCCAAAAAGTCTGCGTACCTGTTGATAGTAAAATGCAAAGAACAGGGTATCAGTGCCATATTGTTCAATACCTACTCTCTCCCAAAAAGCAGGATTATTAACAATAGGAGCCTGTACTTGAGGAAAACTAGGAGGTGTTATCGTAGGGTGTTTCTACATAACCAAAACCAAGGGAAAAAATGGTCTTATAATCTTATATTATAGATAACAGAGTATTCAATAAAAATGAGGATTACTAAAACCAAGAAAGCATACAGGAGTATAGGTCCTAGGACGTTCTGAGTCCTTAGGTTGTGGAAGTTTGAGGTGAGCTGCCTCAAGCATCTGCAAATTATATAATTGATCACGAACTCCGCCAGAATTAGCAGTTGATGCACTGAAGTTGTCACCAACAGCTCCAAGGTCAGTCAAACTTCTTCCTATAACACCAAGGTTACCACTACGCTGATTTGGTTGTAAAGGTTGGCCAGGAAACAAATCAATATCTCTAGAAGTCTGAGCAGGCTCTGGAAGAGAGGCAGGTACTCCTGTCTGCAGCATAAACGACAACAGTCAACGTAAATAACCCATGAATATATTTTATACAATATGCCCAATAGATTCTTCCACACAATGTTTAAACATGAATCAAAATATAAATAAGTATTTTTGCTGTCTACAAAGCATAACAAGTTCAGTTCAGCCCTACCCATCATACTGCTTAAAGAACTATTACTATTGAGTTAGTCTTGTAGCTTTCAAGTTTCAAATCAGATGCTATCGAACTAATTTGTTTTCCTATAAAGACAAATGGAAGGAATTAAGGAAACAAAGATAGAATCAGAAACTGGCTATACCTGCATCTGCATGTGTGGTCTCCATGTACTTGAAATATATGTATATTTATATAGTTTTCATATCCTACCTTCTTCGGATAGACAATGCCACAATGGTGAGGATTGCTAGTTTTATTTTATTTTTTGGTCCATTCCCTTTGTCACCTAATCTATATAGTCAAACTAGGATGGCTGAGTCACTGGCTATTAGTTGTTTACACAGAAAACATAACATGTAGGTATGTGTGTGCATGTGTGAATATATGCTTCAGCAAGTTGCACAAGTATATAAGATAATGTATCTTAAAGAATATAAAAGCCCATGAGTTAGCATACAGGAGAATCTACGGCATATGTGGATTTCAATTCATCTTCATTCACGAAATTTTTGCCAATCCCAGTACTAGCAGTAGATTCAGTCCCCGAATCATCAGGAAAAATATGTAGTTGTGGCTCGTCAACCTTAGAATTTCCAACATCTGCAGAATATAAAAAACTGTGATGTATCTCATCTTTCACAAAAATACCTATCATGGTATATATTTCTAATTCCAACATCAAGACTGAGATAGGCCCAAATAATGTATTATGAATCAATTTTACCAAAAATATGAACTATTAAGACACAAGAATGATTTTATGCTTTTATAACATCTCTAACAATCTTCAACAAATCATACAGCTGAATAAGAGTAACACAAAATATACCTGCATCTTTGGAAACAACTAATAGCAATGATTGTTGGCTAGATGGGGAATGGACAGAATTGGGTGGCTGCGGTAATGAGGTGGAAGCAATACCACTAAGACCTGGTGACTGGACTCCAAGTCCCACGCTAGATTGAGAAGCAACAGATGAGCCTTGAGAATTGAACTGCACATATAGTAGGATGTTATAATAGAAAGAACATCCAAACCAGAGCATAAAAGTTAAACCACACAAATAGCATGTCATGTAAAATATATATTTCTAATCCATTGTAGAAAAAAAATCAGGTTGTTGTCAAGATGCATTTTATCATTCAACAAAGTATCTGATAGGTCAATCACAGAGAAGATTATATATGTAAGAAAAACAGAAGAGAAATAAAATTATCTGAGGCCCAGCCTATTAATAAAATTGTTGAACATGTTAATTAAGAGTATCTCAAAGGAAAATTCTACCAGAATGCTACGAGACTGGAGATGCTCAATGGTCGAAATGTAGGGCAGTCAGGTGTCAAAAAAATAGCAAAAGAATTAAGGTGTGCTTGATTGTACTTTTGGTTTTTAGTTTTTAGAAACTATTTTTAAAACAATTTTCAAAATCTATTTTTTAGATAATAAAAGTGGGGGAAGATGTAAATCAAGGATTCCAGCCAATGCAAAAATCTCAGCAATTCTCTCTTTAAACGTCAGGCACTAAAGAAGTGTACATGAAATGTTAATTTTCAAACTATACAATAATTTTTCTGAAATTGGGAGCAGGAGAGTGTCACAAATAGGGCTGTTGGCCGACAATAAATCACCAATCTTTAAATTCTGGGTAAAAGAGCAAAAAATGCAGAGAAATGGTACCTGCTGTAAGAGAGGATTTTGTTGCTGAGCAGAAAACTGCTTAGAATTCCCTCCTACAAAAGATGGCATATTAAGAAGGGCACTTTGCCCTTGTTGCTGCACTTGCTGCAACTTCTGCAAATACCTTTCCCTTTGATCTGGAGCTATTTCAGTTCTTCCACGAATCTGACCCTGAAGTATAAAATGAATAAGTACCATCAAAGCTATTTCAGTTCTGCAAATATATATATGTGCACCCATGTAATTATTTTCCATGTAAATAGGCCTACATACATAATTATCCAAAAATTACATTCATATATAAATTAGCAGAAGCATCGAGCTCAAATGAATGGAAGGTCACAAAAGTCACTAAAACAAGCATGAAAGATTTTTCTAATCTTTGATAATCAAATAATTCATTAAGATAGAAAAGAGAAATGCATGAGAATAAGAAATCCTCAAGAAGTAAACCAAGAGAAAAAGGAAAAAGACAAGAAAATGCATGAAAAATCTTAATTAAAGGCATTCATCATAAAACTTGTGAAATGGTCAAGTTCTGACTACAGTCGTTAGCTGTGATGAACTCCAATCACCTATATGATTTGTGATAAACCAGACAAATTATTGAATACATATTCATTTTGAAAATTGCATGCTTGTTCTAGTCTTCTGGAAATCTTCATACATATCATTGGATTCGCTACACATACCTTAAAACACGGAATATTTTATAATTTATATACATCAATATATAGATGGTTTTAGCTTGTCTTATCTACTACGTGAAAATTTATCATAAATCAAATTATATATATATGATAGTGATAGTGATAGGAATTCCCCTATAAAGGTATGTTAGTTCTAGAATAGAAGGAGAATATAAATAGAAAGGGGAGGGATAGAGGGTATTAGTTTGGTAAAGTTGTATCGGATAGGTAGTACAAAAATTAAAATACAATAAAACTGAGGATGGCTTGCAATTTAGGTACCTGTAGGTATGACTCAGTTTAATAAAATAATGGATTCTAGATATAAGCAGCATGCACAGCTTCAGTATTTATCATTTAGCTAGAATTCAATTGAAGAATTTGATATCCTATACCTCTCAGTTTGAAATCAAATAAACAAGTTGCAAACAATAGAGAAATACAAGCAAATTTCAAGTTAGAATGCATAATATAATTGGAGAACAAAAGTAACCAACAGCTCATACTTCAAATACAACAAATCAACAACAGCAATGTGGCAGGTGGAATAGCAAATGAAAATTCAAGAGAAAAATTGTACCACATCATTCTGATTCTGGAAGGGGCTTCCAGGTCTCCATTGCATGCCAGGAACAGCAGAAGGGGAGAAAACTCTCCCAGATACAGTTGCAGCTTCGTTGACACTACTAGAGTCAACTGAGGAAGTTCCATCATTAGGCCTTGCAACCTGAGGCATGATCATTCTATTACTTAAAGGGGATACAAGAGGCTGCACCATCCCATTGCTTCCGAGTCTATCATCAACTACCAATATGTTTCTCTTGGTTATTTCAGATGCTGAAGGGACTGAACCAAGGGGCCCATTGCTGGAAACCATATTGCCAGAAACAAGAGGTATGTTATTTGTTGCTTGATTTGATAAGCTGTTTCTGCTGATGTTCCTTACAAGTGCAACATCAGAAAGTGATGGAGATGGTCTTTGGCCAGGGAAACTATTAATCTCTTCCTCCTTCATAGTGCTAGACTGATTTACAAAAGATGAAGCATTGACAGGACTACTAATCTCCAAGGAACTCCGAACAGAATTTGAACCAGGCATGGCTGACGCAATGGCTGGTGGACTCGACAAGTTAGGCATGGGAACATTCATAGAAACAGGAGTAGAAAAATTCCCTGCTGGTGTTGTAGTAGTAGGACTAACTATACTACTTTTAGGAGGTGGAGTTCCTGCAACAATATCAGAATTGCTATCCTGGGAAGCTGTATCATCAGCTTGCTCCTGAAAAGAAGCATTCAATGATTAGAAATTGGAGTTGCCTAGAGAGGGAGCAATCAACAATAAATGGCATCTAACAAGGATATAGGTTTTTCTGTGTTAACTGGTAGTTCAACCACATGCACTTTGTGGAACTACAATCATGATCAATCATCACGTACTATTCTCAAAAAGGTTACATTAGAAAAATGTCATAAGAAAAATTGTTAAAATTGGATTAACTTGTGCCATATGTAACATAAATATTGTAAACTGGGGCTAAAACTACTATTTTGAGTGCTTTCTTCATTTCTTATGTACATGATCTTTTATTTATTTTTCTTTAAGCTATTTACAAATTTGTTATAATGTCTCATAAAGTCATGCCACTGACAATAAGTTATCACGTTTGACAATTAAAAATCAAATTTCCCATAAACTCACAGTTGAATACATATATCCTTACCCAAAACCGAATAGAACCTATCCAATATTATTTTATATCATTTAAAACCATAAAAAAACAATTAGAAAGGCAAAGCAAGCCTCCTGTATCCTGTATGCAATGAATTGTCTTTTGCAGGCACATCATTATGGAAAATAAACCGCATAAATGCATAAATATTCACTGAAGATTTCTGAAAAAAATCCCTACTTTTCAAGAATAATCACTCAAGAAATATTTTCAGCTCATAGAAATAAGAATTAAGGGATACGCACAGATGTTTGTGATGCTGAAGCTGATGCTACCACAGAAGGCTTCAAGCTAAGCACAGGTGCCACCTGCCGAAATAGAAAATAAATTAGGAGCTCTGTATATAGAAAAATTCTAAAATATTAACATAAAGGAAATGTCAGCAAAAAATATGGATATCAACAAGTACATTTGAAGCTGCAGGAACTATCAAAATGTCCAGCATAAAAATGCATTAAATTAATTTTGGAAAGAAAACATTCTTGCAACCATTCATAGTTATCAATCCCAAATAGTGACATGTAGCAGACAGATCCCAAAACCACTATAGCTGAAATATGATCACTACCCTGAAGTTTATAGATACAAATTAATTAATTTATATTATCACACAAGTGAATAATAGCAAAATTCATATAACACTGAAAAAAGTATAGCATGAATGAGCAATGTAATCTGTATAATCCCAATCCCATAACACAAATCTAAGCATTAGATTAACTTATTTTGGGGAAAAAATTGCTTTATTTTGCAGTTTCGTGACAAAGCTTTTGTAATAAAGAAAGGCAATTATTTATATAAAATTAAGCTAGAAAATATGCATCTACAAATGCATCAGTATGTGTTAGTGTGTGTGGCTGTGCACCTCAGAATTTGCAAAAGAGCAATAATCATTAAACATATACCTTAGCAAGACCAGGGGGAATTGTAACAATATCTTCAATTGACTCCACCTTGTCTAAGGGTAATGAACTATATAGCTCATCAACATCACTAAATTCTTCAAAGTCCTCCTGTAAAATAAAATGAAAGATACGAAAGACAGAAAATTAATACCAATTCATAAATTTTGCATGGTATCAAACTCTAAGACTCTCTTTGAAAGGACAATACAAAGGGTAAAATTACTCGGTGATAGTGTTTATTTTTTAAAAGAAAAATGGCAAGAGTGCAAGCTATACAAGCCAAACCTGATTACGGTCTACATAGTCATCCAGGAAATCCTTGACATCATTAACCTCCTCTGGACTTAGTTCATCATTATCTAGTAGCCTCAAGATAAATTCACATTTCTTTATATGAGCCTTGTGCCGAGTAATTGATGTTTCTAGATGTGTCTGACAAACAAAAAGAAATATTTGAATAGCCATGACTTAGATAAATCAACAGTCTAATAAATTGTGTTTCCTTTACTATATACCAATCTGGGTGGCCTGTTCTTTCCTTTCTTGACAGAAAGTCCCTCAAGCTCAGCTTCAAAGTTATCGATTTGATTTTCTAACTCCCCAACCTACTCAAACATTTAAAATTATAACATTTTCCAGAGAAAGAAATATAAGTACACTATTTGAACTAAATATAAGCTCTTATAAATAACACATGAATACAGAGATTGAGGTGTGTTACTGTTGAGATTCTAATCAATTACAAATATGGCCAAAGTAGATCTTATAAAGGCTTGCGCAATCTTTACCTCATGAGCTAGTTTTTGGGGTTGAGTTAGGCCTAGTTCAAATTCAAGATTGTATCAAAACCTATGATAGATTTGATATCGGGCCACCCTCAACTGTCCAAAAAATAGGCCCCATAGATTTCCTAGTGCAATCAACCTAACCCTACTGCTTTCCTAGTACGAGTGAGGACTATGTGTTGAGATCCCACATTGACTAAAAAAATGGCCAAAGTAGAGCTTATGAAGGTTTCAACCCAAATTCAAGAACAACAAAAGTAAAAATGAAAGTTATTATTCATAGCAATTGATTTCATACCACATTGTTCAACCAATCCCTTGTCTCTGATTTAGCCTTCTCTCTAGGATCCTGTCACAAAACATTGAGAATAAGAGATTCTTCAGCCCCTAAAGAGGAAGCATAAGTGCATAATCATAATACACCTAGAAAAGCCCAAAATATAAGAAAAAAAAAAAACGTATTTCCCTGAGTCAAAGACTCACAGTTTTAGGCTGTTGACCTAAGCCTTCTTTGGAGAATGCTTTTGTTTTTGTCTCCTTCTCACAGATCTTGAATCTTTCCATTTCACGCTCAATAATCTTGCGTGCATCCACCAGAGCCTGCTCATATGAGGCACTAACCTATGTCACAATGTGTTAAAAAGAGAAAACAATGTCAAATTCAAAACCAAGTTAAAAATCCAAAATTCAGTATAAGAACGTTTCATACCACTCACTATCACACAAGTCAACCAAAGCAATACCATCATCTAAGCACAACCAGAAAGAAGAGCGCATTATACAACAGATGAAAGACAGGACAAAACAATAGCAAACATGACTCCACTAGATCCATACTAAAATATGCTCTGAATACTGATTAGTTGCCATTCAGTCAAAGAGAACAAGAAACAATCTGCTCAATATTAACCAGAAAATACATCATTCAAATATAGGATAAGACTTAAGTGCAGTTTCTTAGGTGCTTTCAGTGTTGTTTTCCAATCAAAATTGGATTTCACCTCAATAACCAGTGTGACTTCTATTATGCAGCTTACCAAGGTGAAACTTCAATTTTAATATTGGAATAATAATGGGATCAAAAGTATATTTGGAACAACACGATCTACACCCATAAGGTCAGTCCTAAAATGTAAATTTCCTGGAAACGCATCCATTCATCCATAATTTCCAAGGCTTGCCCAACAAAATTTACAGTTCATTTCAGAAGCCAACGCTCCACACACACAAATGCAAGGTAAGAAATACCAAATCTACAATGTGTAACAAGGTTGAGAAGTTAGCAAAAAGAAAATCTAGAATTTTGAGTGCTTATTTGGCTTCCAACATCTGAAAAGCACACAATGAATTCTAACATGACCCTCCAAAACACTCAATAATTCGCATGCCTTGTAATAAAACAACAACAACAAAAGCCAAAGCATTTCCATACTAGATGGAATCAGCTACTTGTTTAAATTCAGTCAAAAACCAACTCTTCATAGAGGTCATTTAAACAGTTTCACCTAGAGTTTTTTTCTTAGTCTCCCTCCACCTCTATTTATTGGTCTCCTTCATTTGATCAAAATCTTGTTAGGGCTTCTATTGATCTTCTTCTCACATTTCTCGCAAGCGCAAACAGTCACGCTTCTCATATGTACCCAAACATCAGCATCCCTTGTGTGGGGCTTGGTATCTTATTTACTTAATATATTTTTTACTTAAAAAAAAGTTTTCAATACGTTATTAATACACACAAAAAAACTTGCCTGTATTTGAACCGAAGAATTTAAAGTCAATAATACTTCTGTTGAAAAATATTCCACCATGAATTTGAGATATGAAACCTTTTATTAAATAATTACCCAATTAAGTCAAATTATTAACTTTGACTTAAAATGCAAGCCGTGGGACCATCGGTTACACGAAAGCAACGATGATTTGACCAATTACTGATTACTTTGCTTAGGTCATACCCGAATCGTTAGAGATTTCATTAGGTATTGCTTTCAGGTCCACCTACTTTGGCCATCACCCTTTTTTGCTGTCTTTCATTAAGCAAATTTCCCAAAGGACATACCCAGCCAATTAGAATGTTTTTGGGAATTAGAATGAAATGCTCATTCCTACAACATTAGATTTTTTTTTGGAGGTGGCCTTCTTTTACACCAAAAGATAAGGATGGTGTGTGGTACGAATTCTAACATGACCCTCCAAAACCCTTGATGATTTCCATGCCTTGTACTATACAACAACAAGAAAAGCATTTTCATACTAGATGGGGTCAGCTACTTGTTTAAGTTCAGTAAAAAAAAAACAACACTTTGTAGAGGTCATTTAAATCTAAAATTTAACTCCACAAGGTTTGATCATGTAGAATCTGACCCAGTGACCCTTTTCATCATTGAGCAAAGAGTATGAAATAAATCAGATCAATTTTTTTATCCACAGTACTATAAGAAATCCTTGGTTTTTTCTCCCTTTCTTTATCCCTATATCGTAGGTAGAGCATTTGAATCAATTGAGAACCCTTTTTATGTATCTGTATGAATCGATATTATTACATTCCAATTCCTTCCTGATACCTCCTAAGGAAAATACCGAATTGGATCCCCAATTGAAGCAAGAGTTAATTCATGATATGGTTTCAGAGCCTCTATGGTCACATATGATCAAGGATTCAATTCTTGTTATCCTCATTCGTCCAAACAGATGCTTCAGTGGAAAGTAAGGGCCTGTTTGTTTTTTTTTTTTTATTATTTTGCATAGCAAAAGATAATGTATATTATAAGTAAGGGCCTGTTTGTTTTACCCCAGAAATTAAATCCCCACACCATGTCAATGTAAGATTTGCGACAAAGATTAATTTAGGCACACATCCCAATCACATTCAACACTCAATTAAGTATGTGTTCAAGTGAGCTTTGACCAAATTGATTTTGGTTAAAATTGATTTTGAAGTAATGTGATTTATGTTGGGATATTTTTTATTCTAAAAGCAAGTTAGTAGGAAAACTCAGTATCAAATTCTTTATCCAATGCAAAAGCTAACCGAAAAAGTGCTTCAACTCAAAATCAATTCTGGACTCATAATTCAATTTATCAACGTAAAACCAAACATTGAAAATTTACCTAAAATCACATTAGATGGTATTTCAATGTGATTCTAGGTAATTCAACATGAAACCAAACATGAGCCAAAACAAACTAACACTTTGTTAGGCAAAAGCTAGGTAAAGTGCTTCAACTCAAAATCATCAATTCTGGACTTACAATTCAATTTATCAACGTAAAACCAAACATTGAAATTTTTCCTAAAATCACATTAGCTGGTATTTCAATGTTATTCAAGGCCATAATTCAACATGAAACGAAACATGCGCCAAAACAAACTAACACTTTGTCATGCGTGCATACCGCATAGTTTTTCGCTTCTTAAAAAGTTGGTTTCACGACACAAATTATCATATCATATAACCATGATACAACACAATATAATTCGACATAATAGCATGTGCTAGGTTCAACTTAAGCCAATTGATAGAAAGACATACAGAAATTACAATAACCAGCAGCACAAGATTAAAAGGAAAAATTTAGTCACCTTCTTGTCTTTGATCTCACTGGACTGAATCCATGTCTTAATCTGGTCCCTGTACCTCTGCAGCTTCTTAATCTCCTTCTTCAGGTCAGCCTCGAACTTCTCCTTCTGGTTGGCATTATCGGTGTCGTAAACCTAACGCAGCAACGCCATGTGTGAGTCGAAAACAGAAGAAAATCGAAATAATCAAAGAAGAGAAGAATGACCTACCTTGTTCCAGATGCTATCGAAGACTTCGACGCCTTCCTGAACCTTCTTGAGAACACGATCAATCTCGCCCTGAAGCTTTCGACTAGCTCCCATTTCCGCCGATTCAACTCATGCAACTCGGCCCTTAATCACTTTCAGTATGATCGACTCTGTGCGTTCGTTGAACCTCAAGCAGTGTTTGTTTGTTTTTCTTTTCCTCTTGTTCGTGAGAGTGAGACCCACCCGTTCTTATAAAAAGTCGTTGTTATCATTGGGCGTGCACGTTTATCCACTCTCATGAGGGACCCACAGCAGTACCATTATTTAATTAATCAAATTAATAAAATAACAAATAAATATATTCGAATTTTTAAAAATTTATTTGTTTATTTAGGTATGGTATTATTGTAATGTTTTTAATTCTTAAATAGATTCTCATTTTAGTTTTAATGATCTTGATTATTAAACTATTGGTTTTTGTGTCCTTTTAGTTTTTTTTTTAATATCCAAAATTTGGTCTCTGTATAAAAGGAAAACTAAAATTTGGATATTTTTAATAATATAAAAACAAAAATTATTGATTTTGAAACTAAAAGTACTAATGGATATCCTATCCTGTAACATCAACGACTAATTCAATTAACATTTATGATTCTTAACAACTATATCGATATGACTGAGAATCCTTCAACATTCAATGAGCCAAGAATAACTTAGTCCGTCTTAAACATGCCCTTGCCTTCTGGATACTGAGAACATCTCGACCCATGAAGGTATTCCTAGAACACTTAAGAAAAAGATATTAGGATAATAAATTACCATAATGGAGTAGTTATCAGGTAATGGATTAACAAAAGTGATAATCGAAAAGTAATGCTTAAGGACCCACATGACTTGGGCATAACTGTTTACTCTCATTTTCTCATTTATTACACCCTTGCCTTGTTTATTAGATAAATAATTGACTTAAACGTTAAAATTAAAATGTCTTTGGAAAGTATCATACTCACTGAATACATTATATACCCAGATGAAGTAGAGGGAGAGAGATCAGTGACATCCAAGTCATCACTCAGCAAACAAGAAGAAATTTATCGAAGTACCTTTGCGCATGTACAACAACTAATTAAGGCTCCGTTTCGGGTGCTTTTTAGTTTTGAGCTTCAAAATTTTTAGAAATAACAATTAGTTTTAAAACCAAAATGCGTTTGACAAAATTAAGTCAGAATGATTTTTAACTCATTTTTAAAATACTTTTACTTTCATTATCAAAATAAGAAAAAAAAAATTTGTGAATTTAATTTTTAGTGTTAAGAAAACACATATTCCCTATGTTTGACAACCACACTTTTCGTCACCACCATCACCATCACTATCACTACTACTTTCGTCGCTGTCACTATCACACTGCCACCACCACCATCGGCATCGACACCACTGTCACAACCGTCGCCACCACTACTATTGTTGCTATCGTCACCGCTACTATCGTTGTTATTATTATTGTCATCGTCACCACTACTACTACTACTAATGTTATCTCCATCACCATCACACCACCTCCAATGCCACTATCACCATGACAACCATCGGCATCATCATTACCATCGTCGCTGCCACCACTATTGGCACCACACACGCTGTCACCATCACCACCACTAATGTCACCTCTAACAACAATAACACCAATGTCACCATTAGTTCATTACCACCATCAATGCCGCTATTATCACTTCCATCGACGATGTGATCACCACCACCATGTTGTTGTCATTATCATCATCATTGTTATCACCTCTTAAACTAATTTTAATATGATATGAAACTTTCAAAATAAGTTTATTTTAAAACTAAAAATTGAAGAAAAAACTAATCCCATTTTTAAAACTAGTTTTAAATTTTATCAAAACTAAAACCAAAAAATAGTTATTGTTTTTAAAAATTTTGAAATTCAAAACTAAAAATCACCCAAACGGGACTAAAGAGAGGGTTCTACAATTTTTAGGAATTAACTTATTTTACTACGACTTTCTAGAGATGAATTTAACGTTTATTCTCATATTTAAACAATTATAATTTTTTTTATTTGTAAGAATCAAAGATAAATTTAAATAATTCATACACCTTTTTCAACCAACTGAATTTGATCCCTCGATCAACAATCATAATTTAAATGTGAATAATAAATAATTAGCTATTTAATTATATCAGAGTATGATAATAAATGTGAAAAGGTAATATTCATTTGACTTGGAAAATTAACACTTGTATCACAAAATAAAGAAGACAAAGTAGTTATGTAAGAAGGAAAATAGGTTTTTTCAGTCTTTAAAATGAGAAATTCAAATTGTTTCGGGTGATTCAAACCAATGAAGATTGACTGAATGCTAAGATGTTCTTGTTGTGACAGGTCAAAAAGGAGAGCTTCAAATTTCTAAAATGGGTAAACCCCTATTTTAATCTTAATTTAACAAAATTTTAACCTCAGTATCTAATTTTCCAAAAAACTTGTGTATTTAAGTTTTTATTCTTTTTTTTGCTGTCCATGATATTGGTACGAGGTAGTATTGCGATAACTAATCTTCATGTGAGTATCCAGAAGGTGGGTATTTATCTTCTAACAATATTTATTTCATATCCAAGTTTTGATCATTATTTTATATAAAAAAAGACTAAAATGATTCAATCATTTATATAGTTAAAATGATTTAATCATTTATATAGTATGACTTGGAGTTTTGCATTTACCAAACCAAATTTGTATGCCATGTAGTTTAAGAGTACGAGTGAAATCATCATCGTATATATAGCACAATAATCTCTTCTAAATCCGTGGACTCGATCCTTTCATATGGATGCTGAAGATTGGGGTGCTATACACATTGACGAAATTTTCACCTAAATCCGCTCTCATCAACTTTAGAAAACCCCATATTCAGATTCACAAGTTATGATCCAAATTAAAGTTGATGTGCTTTATCAGATGTTATATAATCTAGGCAAAAAAGAGTACATTCTAAATTTACCACCAAATCAGCAAAGCTTTGCATAGTAAAAGGCAAATCAAGCAAAAATCTGAATTCTAATTTAACCTTAAACTCCTATAATAGAGCAAAAAATGATTGGTGTAACCCTTCTACCTAAAACAAACCAAAACTAAAAAAGAACTTCTGCAGGAGGTATAAGATGGCATTAGAACATTGAATGTTATTAATTTCTTCATCCACTTACAACTCAAAAATCAAAATGGTACAAATAAACTTTTCATTCATATTTTGATAACCAAATTTTGTTTGATGTTACTTATCTTGGTCTTTATAGTGGCCTATGGGGGGCAATCACATGTAATCTTAATCTGAAGTTTGATTGTTTGTTCTTTGCATAACATGTCTATTTCAGATTCTTCAGTTCTTCCTTGGATGATGGCGCTTCAACTTTGCTACATGTCAAGGAATTCTTCTGAAAATAACTTGAGGTAGCTAGAGAAGGTTACCGAATATGTTTATAATTTCAAAAGAAGACCACCTTAATTGAATGGTTTTTATTGATTAGCTATTATTGTTCCCAATTTAGATAAACAGGAAGAAGAAAAGATTTCAATAAGCTATGTTCATAAAGGGAGATGGAGAATGATATAGAGGGTGTGCATTGGTGCAACATATGCTCTAAAATGGTGAATCCAATGAGTGATGATGAGAACATATGCCCGTTTTGTGAGACAGAATTTTCTGAGGTAATGGACAACCTAAGGGACCAGAATGATGTTTTTGACTTAAGGTCAGCTTGGGTGTTCTCGCTTTACGCCCCAATTTTTCTCGGTTTGATGGGTGCTTTCAGCCCTTCCCTAGCAAGAATTGCTCCACATGGAGGCAGCAGCAGCTCAAGGGGTGTGGAAGAAGAGGTTGAGCAAGAGAGGGAAAATGAACTTGTGCTTGGGAGAAGGAGAAGAACTTCAACTTACATGATGCACCTCTTTCGCGGTCTTCACATTAGGATGGTGTCTGAACTTGAAAACCCTGAAGACAATAATAGGAACATGGATGGCAGCAGCATACTTGTGATTGATCCATTCAGTGAAGGTGCATTGATTGTGAGGGGACCTAACTTGAGCCACACAACTAGTTCGAATGAGAATAATGCTGTCGGAAGCTCCTTGAATGACCTTGTGGTAGGATCTGGCTTTGATTTGTTGCTACAGCATTTGGCACAGATTGGTCCTGGTGGCTATTCAAGTGTTAACCCTCCGGCACAGAAGGCGGCAATTGAGGCATTGCCTAGTGTGACTAGTGAGGAGAAGTTTCAGTGCCCAGTGTGCTTGGAGGATGTTGAGGTTGGGAGTGAAGCAAAGGAGATGCCATGTATGCACAAGTTCCATGGTGACTGCATTGTCTCATGGCTCAAGCTTCATGGCTCTTGTCCAGTTTGCAGGTTTCAGATGCCATCTGAGGATTCAACTCTTGAAGCCAATGTGGACAATCGGAACAGTGAGCTGGTCAGAGCTGGAGAAGAGAGACCCAGAAATGGAAGGAGGAACTGGTTTCCAGTGCTGCAATCGTTTAACAATTTTCTTCCTTATCCTTGATCAATACTTTCTTGGGTTTTAAATAGCTGTTGTAGTTGTACTGTTGCGGAGAGTTAAAAAACCTTGATGCTGCGGTCAAAATTGCTGTCGTGGGCTGTTTATTAAAGCCCTTTGGGGTCTAGTCTTTCTCACCCTCATCAAGCATGAACAGCTAAGTCTAGATACTGTCATGCCTCTTAAGTCTTAAATCCTTCCTAATTGTATATGATTTTGATTTCCTTGTCTGCATTTCTTGTACCATTCAAATATGCATATGTTTGTATATATTTGCAAGAACAGAATAAACTTAAAAGTATTACTCTCTACTCAAATTGAGTGTGTCCTTTTTGTTTACCAATCTAAAAAGAAAATGAACATGGTGCCACAGATATGTTTAATTCCCGCGTAAGCCATAACATGTTTTTAAATACAATAGCTCCTACAATTACGAAAAATAACTTTCAGTATTTGAAATTGACAAATGTTAGTTATTTTGGAAATCATGTTGAAGGTCTGTCAATTTGATCCCTAACTTTAGCATTTATCAGTCATTTAAGTTCTTAGTTTCGGTTCACATCAATCAATTTGGTCTCTAATATCGTGGTACATTAGTCAATTTGGTCTGTAATGTCAAGGACCAAATTGACTTTATATTGTCAAGCTCAAGAACCAAATCAATGACGGCGTCAATTTTTGAGAGACTAGATTAATTGTTGCATAAGTTAGGAACTTTTGTAATATCAAAAAACTAAATTGAGTAATGCTCAAATTTCAGGAATAATTCAGTATATTATTTTTTAATTCTCACATGAGATCCCATCTATAATTAAATCAGAAAGAGAACAAAGAGCTATTTTCTGAAAACTAGAACAAGAGGGTAAAAACAAGCCTAAAACTAAAAAGTGCAAAACTGAAAACAAGGGATTAGTCCTAGTCCTAGACTTGTGTCTTCAGTTAACAAACATCCAATATCTTGATAACAGTACTAGACTCAAGACGGTGCAGTGCTACAACAGAGTCTCCAGGCTTGCACAAGTTATTTTTCTTAGCATATGAAAGAGTAAGCTCTATGGTTTCCTCTGTTGATTCAGTCATGGAATCTCCATAAGAACCTGTGTCCAAAACAGGTATTAGTCCCCGGTAGATAAGGCTAAGCCTTGCAGGGGTTTCCTCACTGCAGAACCATTCAAAAGAATCTGTTATTATCTCAGGAACCACCACTTACAGAATAGACATGCTGGGTCTATACTTTGCCACAAGTTTTGAAGTGGTTCCTCCTCTAGTTAGCACAAAGATTAGAGCAGCATTGCTGCAATATGCAGTCCTAACTGCGGCCGAAGCCATGCTCTCCAAAGGACTCATTGGAGTTGGAGCTGGCCATGGTTTGAACAGCAATGTCTGGATAGGCTCCTGCAGAAGTTTCCCCGCTAAGCATAACACAGTCTGTGCCATCAAGGACTGCATTAGCAACATCGGTGGCCTCGGCTCGCGTAGGCCGGGGAGATTTGATCATGGACTCTAACATCTGGGTGGCTGTCACCACAGGCTTGCCTTGCATGTTTGACTTGTGTATCATTACTTTCTGAGCAAGAAAGATCTTCTCAATTGAATTTTCCATTCCAGGTCACCTCTTGCCACCATTAATGCATCTGAATTTGCCAGTATTTCATCAAAATTGGCAACACCCTCTTGATTTTCAACCTAACCAAAACAAGAAGACAACAAATAAGTACAATTTGGGAGGTTAATCAATACAAGAACTGTTTCTTATTTTCATAGACTTGTATAGGGAACTTATACATAAGTTCAAAGTGAAAGTAACATGGCATTTCTGTAAATAATTAGAATAATAAAAGTAAAACAGAAAACATTTTCTTGAACGAAAAAGTCCTTTCTCACAAAGGTTTGATATTTTTATTTGGAGATTTGACAATAAGGATGGATACCTTGGACATGAGAAGTATGCTTTTTGCATGCTTTCCTAGTAGATTTCTGACTTCCACAAGATCTGAACCATTTCTAACAAAAGAGAGCAATGATGTCAATCTTATTAGGACCCCCCACTCCAAAATGTCCTCCTTGTCCTTTTCTGTAAGGTTGGAAGATCAACATCCACTCCAGGTAGGGTAACATTCTTCCTCTCCCCCAGAACTGCAGAATTTTCGCAACGACATCGAAAAGATTTTTATATAATACTCCATGATACCCCGCTAAGCAGCTTTAACTATCTACCTGTGTATTTCAAGGCTAAGTCCTGGCTTTTGATTTTTTATTATTAGTGATTTTTTAATCCTTTCAAACACTATGATTTAATTTTAATTTTAAATTTTGAATCTTTATATGCTAGCTATATCAAATTGAAGATCTCTTAATGATAAAAAATAATTGAAGATATCTTTCTTTTAGATAAATTAAATTTTAATGTTATTGAGATAATAATAGATCCTAACTTGAATTTAGATTTTAAATATTAGAATTTTACGCACCAAATAATCAATAAAGATGGTGTTATTTAAAAAAGTTAACATGCAATAGCTGCTAAAAAAATCTTAAGATATACATCGCTGAATGAATTTTTTTAAAGCTTAAATAAATGACCGTAAATCAGATTGGGACAAAAGAACGAAGAATTAATAAAAGTATACATAACTTATATGGAATCATTCCAAGAAAACGAAAATCCCTAGTTTTCCTTCAATTTATTATTAGTTTCATATGTAAGTGCTTCCCAGGGATAATAACGAACTGAATATTACAGGAACAGTGTACGCATACAAGGTGACAGGAGACAACCTATTTTTGTGACAGCGTTTTTCCGTTTCTCCTAAAATGTTTTCTGTCAAGAAAATATTATAGTAATATTTTTCAAATCTTATAAAAAAAATATTTATTTTTAGTTTACATATTTATTCAAATTATCTGGCTTTAGTTTTTTCACATAAAATATTAAAACTACATTGTTTTATTAAACAAAGAGATTAAAAATAAATAAAATTTTATGAAAAAATAATTTGGTCAAATTTAAAATATATTTAATCTCTTTCAATATATATATATATATATATATATATATATATATATATATATATATATATATATATATAATCTTTTATTTTTCCTCATGTAGGGAAGACTCAAAACGCTAGACAAACTTGTGTAATTTGAGAAAAGATAGGAGAGAGAAGGTATAATTTGAAAAAAATTTCCTTCAACTTCTCTCATGGTTCTTAATCTTACCACCAAGAAACACTTGATAATCTCAGGACTGCATTGAACAACACTGGCATTCTCTGTGCTGTCATGTTGGATACCAAGGTTTGAAACTTTACAACATTGAATTGTGTGTGTTTTTTCTATTTTATGTTGTGTTGTTTTTGTTATTGAGAAAAATCCAAGTCCCACATCGACTAAAGATAAAGTTAAGTTAGAGTCTATAAATGAGGGACAACCCTTACCTCTTGAGTTAGTTTTTAGGATTGAGTTAGGCTTAAACTCACATCCTTTATACTAGTTATTACAAAAGGTTTAAGGCATTTTTTTTTGCCTGAAAATGTGATGTTTTGTCAATTTAGTTTTTTCTATGAAAAAGAAAAAACAAATATAAATATGATTAATCTAAAGGAATTTCAGATATTAAAAGTTTTTGGATACTGTATTGGATATACTATTACACTTCAATGTCCAGTTTCCATCATGTTTTAAAAACTTATGCAGAGTTTTCAAACATGTGTTGAGAATGATTATGTGACATATTTGTTATTGTTGGAAATATGGCAGGGTCCAGAGATCAGAACAGGGTTTTTGAAACAAGGGAAGCCCATAGAAATCCAAAGAGGACAAGAAATCACAATCACAACTGACTATAGCATAAAGGGTGATGAAAACATGATCAGCATGAGCTACAACAAGTTGGCACACCATTTGAGTCCAGAGAGTAATATTCTGTGTGCTGATGGGACAATCAGTTTCACTGTCCTGGAATGTGACATGGAGAATGGCTTGGTTCGATGTCGTTGCGAAAATTCTGCAGTTCTTGGGGAGAGGAAGAATGTTAACCTACCTGGAGTGGTTGTTGATCTTCCAACCTTACAGAAAAGGACAAGGAGGACATTTTGGAGTGGGGGGTCCTAATAAGATTGACATCATTGCTCTCTTTTGTTAGAAAAGGTTCAGATCTTGTGGAAGTCAGAAATCTACTAGGAAAGCATGCAAAAAGCATACTTCTCATGTCCAAGGTATCCATCCTTATTGTCAAATCTCCAAATAAAAATATCAAACCTTTGTAAGAAAGGACTTTTTCGTTCAAGAAAATGTTTTCTGTTTTACTTTTATTATTCAAATTATTTACAGAAATGCCATGTTACTTTCACTTTGAACTTATGTATAAGTTCCCTATACAAGTCTATGAAAATAAGAAACAGTTCTTGTATTGATTAACCTCCCAAATTGTACTTATTTGTTGTCTTCTTGTTTTGGTTAGGTTGAAAATCAAGAGGGTGTTGCCAATTTTGATGAAATACTGGCAAATTCAGATGCATTCATGGTGGCAAGAGGTGACCTGGGAATGGAAATTCCAATTGAGAAGATCTTTCTTGCTCAGAAAGTTATGAAACACAAGTCAAGCATACAAGGCAAGCCTGTGGTGACAGCCACCCAGATGTTAGAGTCTGCGATCAAATCTCCCCGGCCTACGCGAGCTGAGGCCACTAATGTTGCCAATACAGTCCTTGATGGCACAGACTGTGTTATGCTTAGTGGGGAAACTGCTGCAGGAGCCTATCCAGACATTGCTGTTCAAACCATGGCCAGAATATGTTCAGAGGCGGAGAGTTTCATAGACTCCACTGACCTATTCAGGAGAGTGATAGAAACAGCTCCAACTCCAATGAGTCCTTTGGAGAGCATGGTTTCGGCCGCAGTTAGGACTATATTGCAGCAATGCTGCTCTAATCTTAGTGCTAACTAGAGGAGGAACCACTTCAAAACTTGTGGCAAAGTATACACCCAGCATGCCTATTCTGTAAGTTGTGGTTCCTGAGATAATAACAGATTCTTTTGAATGGTTCTGCAGTGAGGAAACCCCTCTAAGGCATAGCCTTATCTACCGGGGACTAATACCTGTTTTGGGCACAGGTTCTTATGGAGATTCCATGACTAAATCAACAGAAGAAACCATAGAGCTTGCTCTTTCATATGCTAAGAAAAATGACTTGTGCAAGACTGGAGACTCTGTTGTAGCACTGCACCGTCTTGAGTCTAGTACTGTCATCAAGATATTGGATGTTTGATAACTGAAGTCACAAGTCTATAGGACTAGGACTTATCCCTTGTTTTTGTTCAGTTTTGCACTTTTTAGTTTTAGGCTTGTTTCTCGGCAAGAGATTGTGTGTTACAAATATTTTTTTGTTTTATGATTTTTTACATCCTCTTTTTTCTTTTCTTGTAGCTATAGCCTTTGTAAATGAATAGTTTATTGGCAAAATGGTATTCACCTGAATAATAATAGTCCTTTAAAACTTTCTTACAATGCACTGAACAATAAATATACCTGTAGGCTATTATTCGTAATTTTTATACTTTTAAAGGCTATTTTTTCTTCTTCAACCTTTATTCTCCACTCTTTTTCTCAAAGAAAGAGAAGCATCATAAAAAATCAAAAGTTAGACCATGTGAGAATCTCTTCCCTATAGGTAAGCACATGTACTACTTTATACACCATTTTTCCTCATGAAAATCGGTACAAATTTACGAATTTTCTTAGCTCAATAAAGTTATTAGAGACCAAAGACTTCTTGTTGAGCAAAACAATGAGTCTACCCTTATTAATTTACTTTCTATATATTATAGGCATTGTGTTGTAACGGAATAAATTATTTTAATCACCTGCTAGATAAGTCATCAGTGGACAGTGTTTATGAATCCTATTTGAATAAAGGAACCATTGTGGTAGAAGTTATAATTCCTTGAGATAAATTAAGTGTGATTATATTTTCTTTCTGCAAATAATTTCATCCTATACGCATCACAATAGCCGGCAATGCTTGGAATTATAGCAACTACCATACTCACAATTTAGAATCATAGATTGCCAAATGGGTTACAAGTGATTAATCTAGTCAGTTTGAGAATAACCTTTGAACTCTTAAATTAACATCACGCATGTAAAGGGTCATAGTGTATACTCTACTCACTTTTGTTTGATGTAGTGTACATAGTAATTCTACATGCAGTCTATATTGGATGGAGCAAATTATTCTATTCATCTCAGTTATTTTGAATGGATTGTACTTGGCCTATGCCAAAAACTTGATGCAAACTACTCCCCAAAAATGAAAACTCATATGGAGTAGGAACTCAACATGAAACCTTCTTAGCCTTTCATGTCCATATTTTACATATTGTAGTAAGTCCTAGCAATTCCAGCTGAAACCATTCAAATCAAACTGTTGGCAGTGGGAAGAAGCATCATTATCATCATGGGAATTCAGGTCCAGTTTCACTTCAAAGTTTGCAAGTCTATAATCTTGAGAAATCTTCTCATGGTTCAATTTCACCGGCGCTCTCCCAGTTTCAGTGCTCTTTCTTCCCTTCCAACCTTCTTCCTTTGGAACCGTTGTTCTACCAAAATTTTCTTCTTCTTGAACTCCTTCATTCATGGACAAGAGGCTTGATGGTCTTTCTGATAAAAAATCTCCCTTCACTACTTTACTATCACTTGATGAGGAAAGAAACATCAAATTCTCCTTCACTTCATCACACAATGTGTGATCAGGCTTTAAATGCATAGACTCTTCCACAGACCCTTTTGAAACTGAAAATGGAGGGCCATTATAGGCTCTCAAATTCAAGTTCATGTTATGTGTTTCTCTGTCTCTTTGAGATTCCTCACTGTAGGTTAAGAAACTTCCCATTGAACAATCAGTGGCTTGGCCTTCTTGTGTTTGCTGAGGCCACAAAACTTGCAATTCTTTCAGTTCTGAAAATCTAGAGTCAAGGCTTTGAGGGGATACTCTGGATGCTAGTTCAGATAGTTGAACTTTGGTTGCTTCAACTCCCTCAGCACCTATATTTTGTCTTCCTAGTGTCTCTTGTGCTTTTTCCAACACTGCTTGAAGGTACTTCCCTTGTGCCTCTATCCTTAGCTGTAAGTGTCTCTGTACCTGCTTAAAGAGTGAAGAAAAAGAATCAGAACAGAAGCAATTATAACAACTTACAAACTTTAATGTATACTAAAAACAAACTTTTTTAAATCAATGTTCAAGAAATGCTGAAAACAAAATTGTGAAAATATTTGATCTTATAGTAAAAGCTTTGAGACCAGGAATAGCCACAAGAGGCAAACAATGAGTTTAATATATGAAACCCTTGATCGAGCTAAACAGTTGTTTGGCTGAAATTACTGTTATCATTCTAAATACAATGATAAATAATGGATAAGTGTGGTAGATTCATGAATTCTCATCTTCATTATGTAGGTATTTTAGAATAATTTATGAATGAGTTTACTATCTTTTTAGTCCCTAATTTTTTTAGGATTTCTTTTTTTAGTATTTGAATTTTTTTTTCCATCTGTACTTCTAGTCCCTGATAAAAGGACTAAAACCAGTATAAAAAAAAGTCGAGACTAAACAGAAATCCTAGAAAGTTTAAGGACTAAAGAGATAATAAACCCTTTATGATTTTACTTTTTCATAAAAATTTACATTCAAAGCAGAATTTGCCATTGCAAATGATTGCTGGTTTAATTACTAATGTATTTATTTAAGTTTAAAAGTCAAAGATGTCCTATACCTCAAGTTGCTCATGCAGTCTTCTTTGTACTTCAATTTGCATCTGTAGTGCATCATTTATTTCTGAATTTCTGGATTGAGGGTTAATTCTTATTAGTGTTGCCTCCCATTACAGAGAATTCTTTTGAACTATGAGAACTTGATGAAAAAATAAAATGAAGGCAACTGGAAAGTGTTCTTACTTGTTTGTCTGGAGGCCTATGCTTAAATGTTTCATTTGAACTCCACTTGCTTCTGAAATTCTGGCTGCTGCTTCCATGGTTGATGCTGGTAAGATAAATTCATTTTCAAATTACATGCTTGGTAAAAGATAGGTTCTTTGTAGTTCATAATCTGCTTATGAAATTCATGTAAAGCACATAAGAAAGATGTTCCCTCACCAATTTTATTGTTGCTAGTATTGGTTTGTCCATGCATATTTTTACTGATCCTGTACTTCTGCTATCAAGAAAAAGTATTTAATAACTAAACACATAAAACACAAAGAAGATAATTAATGCAAGTTCTACTGTATAATTAATAGATATTTAGGCCAAGTTTCAAAAGATTGATTTTGTTTTCATGTCTTGAAAGGAACATTAAAAAGCCAAACCAACCATTTACAAATAACTAGAACCATCATGTGTCTAGCTGTTCTCTTCCACTAGTCTTTACATAACATTATCACAATTATACTGGTAATTTAAATAAATAATATAGCCAAAATTAAATAAACCTTTTCTTAATTATACTGGTAGTTGAAATAATTTGTTACCTGTAGATGACTCTTTAAGTGGTAGAGAGTAAGTCCAGGAATCCCCATTAGTTTCAATACTGTTTTTGGCGTAGCTTCTGCATAGCAAAAGAGTAATCAAAATTAGCTTTAAAATTATCATTTTCTGATTCATAATCTGTTTATTGTCTGCATAGACTTACTGTCTGCTCCGCCAAGTTGATTGACTGCTTCTATGAACCTTTCATGAAGATCTGGTGTCCATTTTAGTCTAGGCTTAGCATCAGTTGATAGAACAAGTCCTGAATCACCTGATCCATTGCCTCCTTGCATCATCATATGCCTCTCAGTGGGGCTGTGCATCCTTAAAGCATGCATGTTCTTAGCTTGTTGCTGCTGCTGGTAGTACATTATCTTTCAAGGAAACAAAATGATATCATTACTCTATATAGAGGCACAAGATAATATTAAAAGGGCAACCTAGTGCACAAGGCTTGAACCTATGACCTTGAAAAGGCAACAACCTTACTGTTGTGCCAAGAATCGCCTTCAAGATATTATTCAAAATCATTTTTACCTGTTGAGTACTACTCCTTCTGGATACAAACAGCTAAAGTGAAAATTGATTGTCCTGTATTCTTGAAGAGCACTTCATTGGTGTTTAAACTAAAATACATGAAAGTTTCTACAATTGCTCTTGCATGTCTTTTTTCTCCGTGGCAAGATTTTCACAAGCCTTGGTTGTACTCAAAGATGTCCTTATAAAGAAAATGCCCTTAGGAAAGTGGCCTTGTGAGGCATAGAATCTTGGACAGAAGCAACTCAAAACTGAACTTGATTCAATATATTTCATAGCTAGTTAAAAATAGATGTCATTCTTCCTACTTTCTTCATTGTGGGCTCTCTTCACCTCCACTTTTGATTTAGAGAAAGCACTTGTCCATTGGAATTGTGTGCATTATACTTTCTGAGACACCTCACCTCTCGTTGCATTTGGTACCAAAATTGCCCTATCAATTTATATCAGGGTGCACCTGCATTTGTTTTTATCCCACTGGCAAATGCAGGAATCTTATTCCAAAAGTTTAGAGAAGAATTCTGTGACTTGAATTATAGAATCAACTTTTCCTTTTTTCCTTGAAAGCATCAGAAACCACACTTCTCTCCCTATGTTTTTCAAGAAATATTCTTGGCTTGGAACTCCTTAGTCCTTGTCACTAGCATAGGTAATTGAGACAATTAAGAGGTAGATGATTTTACCTAGTAATATCATCAATAATGCCAATGAGGATTGGCTGAATGCAACCTACAGCGGAGACTGTAGCAGAGGAAATCAAATTACCTGTGAGTTCTTAAATATAAAACAATACATCAATAAATTAAAAAATTGAAACTAACTAACCACTAATAGAGAGAATGTCATGTTTTTTATTGAATAGAATTTCATTTGGCTAAAATATAATTTGGTCCCTCATCTGAATTTTTTGCTTCAATTTTATCTCTTTATTTTAATTTTTTTTTTTACTTTGGTCCCTTAAAGTGTTTTTTGTTAGACCAAAATGGTTCTTTTGTAGAAGGACTAACTTGATTTAACATAGACACCTTAAGAGACAAAAATTATATTATCATGTAAAATTTGTTATACTTGTAAACTGTAGAAAAAGCCTAGAAATAGATATGCTACAGATACATTCAAGAAAAAGAATAATAATGGAAAGATGTTCTTCTTCAAGTCCTTTGATTTTTATTTTTTTTAAAGAAAGGAATAGAATAAGAACACATTCTGTTTTGTCTTGTCTAGTAAGTTTTGGAACTTATGTGACCAATAGAGAATAATTTTTTTTTTTATAAAAAAAAAGGATGTAGAAGTATTCATGCTGCTGGCTTTGCCTTGACGAATCCTAAGTTGCTGGGACCATATGACAAGACAAAAAACTAATGACTAGTGAGTGTACTTTGGTTCCTTTATACTTGCATTTGATTTTAAGAAATATATAAATAAAAAAAGAGATTCAACAAATAAGGATATAAAAAATAATATTATAGAAAGTAATATATAAGTGATGTGAGAAAGAGAAAAAGAAAATAGAAACATGAGTGATTCTATGAAAATTATGAAATGTAAAATAATTCTGAAACATTCATGTACCATCCACCTGGGGCATCTTGAATATTTTGAGATATCTTCTTCTTTACTAAACATGCTTCTACAGTGATACACAATTAATATTTGTAAATGGACGAAATATAAGAAATTTTATGTAAAAATAACAATAGAATCAAAGTACCAATATCTCATTCTACAGAAATTGATAGTATAAAGAAGGGCCATTAGGGAATGAATCAGATTGGTATCAGTTTAACAACGCATAACAGTAGGCTTTTCTATTTACAGACCTTGTGTCTGGAGTCCAAGAGCATACTAACATTGTCTTATCAGGTATTTGTCCACGGGCATATACCATAATACTACAATCGCATAGTTGTATTCTTTGAACTTGCAATTTACTACTTGTTGATCTATATAGGTAATGCCGATAGAATAAAACTGTTCCACGATAACAGGAAGTCATGCCAATTGCCGCCGTTACAGAATATCTTGCATTTTGAGCATCCACCGTCGAACATTATCTTGGTACCTATATCCTCTTTCTTCTCAAGCCATAAAACATAAAAATTGAGAAGATAGAATTGGAATGCTGCTGCAAAACTTAAGATCCACTAACATACCGCGTTTCAGTTTTTTATATATTATAAACAGATTAAGATGAATTTAGCATGAACAATTTATCTTATTAAATATCTTTTCAACAAAAGAATGTATAAGAATCAAGACCCACGAAACTTTATATAATCGAGAGATAAAAAAAGGACAAGATACAATTTTATTCCTTACCTATTTATTAAATTTAGTTCAATATTGCACTTACAAAATAATTATCATTTTTTATTTTAGAAACTTGATTTTACTCATTAATTAAAGACATAAAACATGTCTCATTAGATTTAGTAGGGAGGACCTAGATTTGATCTCCACACACTATACTATAGACCTACTACAACTTCAAAATGTCATAATTGTATTTAGTTTCTTGTCTAAAGTGAAACGCCATCACGTAAATATCAAAAATAGAATCCCACCCAACTTTTATCATGTATTTACCCTTTTTTTCCTCCACTTTTGAACAATTAAATTTAAAATTCCAACCTCTCAATGGATGCAAAAATCCATCAAAAGAAATAGAGAGTATTCTCAAACAACCACCTTCAGCTTCCCAGCATTTGAAACAATCATTTGAAACAATACAAACATTTGCAACATGCAATCCAGAAAAAATGAAGATAAAAAAATAAGGTAGCTTTACTCATCAAACTTTGCCATTACTCTAGCTATTCCTCATCAATTTCATCAAACTTCCCACTTTCCTGCCAAGCACTAGAAAATAAATTTTATATTCCATAACTAGACAAATAAGAGTCAACTCATTAGCAAGCAAAACTATAAACTAATTTTGAGGAAAAAAGAGAAAAACACGAAAAACATACACTCCCCTATTGGCAACAAGGTGACCAGAAATCGATTTCCCCAATGGATGACAGCGGCGCACGGTAGCCAGAAATCGCCTCACGACGATTGAGACTAAAATCAAAGGGGTTTTGTTGCGAACATGGAGAGGAGGTGATTGTTGGTGGTGGTTTCTTGGTTCAGGATTGGAGTTGGCCAGAAAAAGGAAGGTTGAACGTCATTGTTGTTGTTGCGAGCATTTTGGTGCTGTAGCGGAGAGTGAGAGGGATGGAGTAGGGGAGTGCAAGAGGAAGAGTGGGAAACAAGAAAGGAGATGGAGTGTGAGAAACTAGAGAGGAGATGGAGACATAAAAATTAAAACATTAACTTCTAAGACGGTTTTATGAAATCATAAAACCATCTTGAAATAATAATCCTTCTAAGACAGTTTTCACAAAATCGTCGTAAAACAGTAGTTTTCAATATGATTTTTGTAAAACTGTATTCATTAAACAATCTCATATTTACAAAATTATCATCGCGTGACATTGTAAGACAGTTCCGTATAACCATCTTAGAATGTGCATTGTAAAAAATGTTTTTTTTATAGTAATTTTCACACTTATTTTTTATTTTTTATTTTTAATGCCTTAAACTTTATAGTATACAAAAGATTCTTGTCAAAATAAACAAAGCTTAGAAGAAGGAATGTCATACACAAAACTTAATGGTGGCAATGCAAATGGTATCTTCTTGACAAGTTTAATTCAGTACTTGCGTATCTCATATCTTCGTTGTTTTCAGGTAGAATTTTTGGAATAGGAAAAGTACATGTAGCAATTAAAGAGCATAAAGTCATAATAATAAGTATATAAAGGTCATAAAGATATATTTAATAATAAGTATATAAATATTGCTGAATAAGTATATAAAGGTCATAATGAAATTATCCTCTTTCATTTTATAGCTCAAAATCTATGATTAAATTTGCCAATGCTTATAATTGTTTTACTTATTTTTTGGGCCCTGCTACTTGTACCCCCATTTTGATTTGTGCACTGAGGCCATTTAAAAAAATGTTTGATAAAAATATCCTTAGCAGAAATTAATTTTTGTTTTGTTAAAGGATAAATAGCATATTTAATCCCTTAACCATGCATTCGCTAATAATTTAGTCCCTACATTTTTAAATAATCAATTTAATCCACAAATATATAAATGTTACAATAAATTAGTTCAATTGCTTTGTGCAAGTTCATTATGCATTATACCTCCATTTCATTCATCAAATGCAGCATACCATAAAAGGCTGATAATATCTCTTAATTAAATTTACTGCCCTCACACGTAACAAAAATTGAAAGATAAAACATAGAGTTAACATTAAGAGACAGTCGCATCCCTCTATCATCACAAGCTGCATTTGACAGCTTCCAGATTAGAACCCCTACAATTTGTTTGCATATATAAATTTTTATGAAATCTATAATTTTTATTTAAAATTTATATATGTAAAAAAATATATTATTAGATCAAAATTAATTGTAATAATATCAAAAAATATATTAGAATATTTGTGTTAATAATATATTTTTTACATATATAAATTTTTATTAAACCTATAATTTTTATTTACAATTTATATATGTAAACAAATTAATTATTATATCAAAATTAATTGTCCCAAAATTTATTATATAAATTTGCATGCGCATTAAATATACATTAAAAATTTTAGTGTTATATATAATGACATTAATTATTTTATAACATAACTAACATATTAGTTTAGTTGGTTAAAACATCATGCTAATAACACGAAAGTCACAGATTTGATTCCTACATGAACCATTAATTTTAAATTAATTCGTAAAACATATTTTTTGAAAAAAAATTAAAAAAAATTATATGAGTCACTTACGGATTGTCAATCTGAAATCCGTAAGCCTATCATGAATTCACAATCCATATCAGTTTTATGGAAGACAATATTAGAATTGTCCATCTTCTGCTGAGTGTATGAATAATTTGGATACTGCATAAAGCAATTGCCTTCTGTGCGGAGGCAGCACTCAATATTTCTTATTTCATTGTTTTGCTATTCACAGTACTCAATTTACTAAGTACACCTTCTTCCCTTTTATTTGGTACATAAGTTTACTTGATTATCCTTCAATTTTTATTCCTTTTATTCAAATAATCACGGATTCATCAAATCCCATCCGTTCTTCTCTAAACGTTATTCTCCTCTATTCAATAATCATGGATTCATCAAATTACTTTTCGGAAACATGTACCCTTTCAAAAAAGTAATTTTTCAGAATTATGTTTTAAAAAATAGTTGACTTTCTGGAAATTACCTTCAGGAATCAGGACTAGGTATTTGTTTTCGGAGAGTAAGTTTTGGTAGCATTAAAGGAAGCCACACACATTATTAACGAAAAAAATGCAACGCAGTGATGTACCTTTGATTGAAGTAATTATTGCAGTAACTTGTTGATGAACAATATATATTACATATAGAAATGTTGGAATATAGACATTATCTTGTTGATGGAAACACATGATAAGGAATGGAATTCTATCATCTAGGTTGATGGAAAACTTCGTGGTCGATGTAGGAAATGGAATTACGATGAAATTCTATTTTTTTTATAGAAAAGAAATTGTTTTCTGTTGAAGTATACTAAAGTTACCTTTGATGTTTTTTTTAAGGAAATTGAATTATAAGAAAAACTTACATAAATATAAATTAAAAATTTTAAAAAATTAATGTAAATTTAAAATATTAAGAGTATACATTGACATGTTAGAATACAAATAGTCTCATGAATCTTGCCCAAATCCATATAAAATTAAATATAGATTTAAAATGAAAATTTGATTCTTACAAAATATTCTATTTTGTGTTTTAATCTTTTAAATATTTGTTTTAGTTTATGTAAATTTTAGTCTCTACTTTTAAATAACATATTACATGATAATGAAACTTTCAACTATTTAATTAAAACTACTTGATTAAAGAATATCTGTTATCGTCATACTTTTTATTAACTGTTGTTTTATCTCATCAGTTAATGTTATTACTTAATACAAATCAAAAATTTTAATACAAATCAAAATATTAAAATTTTGAGAGACTAAAATCAAAGAAAATAATCTTTACTAAAATAAAAGAAAATATTTTATAAGAACCAAATTGTTATTTAAAACTAAAATATATAATAAAATGTTGTGGACAGAAATGCACAGATCTCACTGAAGTCTAATATGTGCACATGCCATGTGTTCCATTTTCTTCCATTTTTTTTGTATGTGATCTTATCAGATTTCGTTGTCTTGTATGATTTCATTGGATTGCAACTAGAATACTTTCAATTTATGGAATATCATTACACACTTTACTCAACATGAACTATATATTAGCAATTAGAATATCAGAAAGAGTAAAGGGGCTTCACAGAAACAAGTGATTTCAGCTACTTCACTGTTTATCTTTTTTGGCCAATTTCTAAGCCGAGTCATTGGGAGAATCTCTAATGCCAAATTCCCAAAACCACAGAGACAATGAAAAGCAGTAGAAGTGTTCCATTTCCGCCTGGAATGATTGATTTCCTGCAAAATCATTGCATTACGGTTAAATGCCAATGATCAAAGCCTTTTTCTTCACAATACCCTGAAGCATTGGAAAATACGAATGTTGAGTAAAAGGGTTACTAATTATTTGTTCAAAGGTTTACAATTATTTCGAAAGAAACTAAAAGAATTGAAAATCTCAACACACTTGTGGGGTAGGGGCTATTATATTATACTACATAATTGTATAATAGAGAAAAGGAGGTACTAATTGGTTCGAACTGAGAACTACATATTAGGCAAGTATACAAACTTGTGATATTCTAATACTTGGAATGTATTCTCTATTTTACCTAGGGTACGAACCACGTCAGGCTAAAGTTAAAATGATGGTAACTAAAATAATGACCCTACTCTAGAACAAGCTTAGGCATCAAACATGATATATGGCATATTGACTAACATCATGATTGTAAGTAATCTCATAAAAGCGAAAGAATGCTATTTCTGTGTTTAGAATGCTTAATTTTGTTAAGTGGAACAGCAATAGCTTTACATACCTTATTTTCTTCTTGGATTGTTGCATGTAAGCCATCACAGGAGGAATAATGCCAAAGAGAAAACAATTGGCATATACCCCAGCAAGATCAAGAGCTCTTGAAAACATTGAGCGAAAAAATGAAGCTATCAGCACTGAGAAACCAAGGAGGGACAATGTTACAAGCACTTTAATCGGATCACATGCTTGCTCATTTGATCTCATTGTAGATGCAACCATAGTCACATTTCTTGAACCTTTGAAGCAAACCTTCCCAGAATTACCAATGCAAGACCCTCCTGAGTAAGAAGCTAATCCAACTTTTCCACTATAATTATGCTCATCACAAGCTTTGGCTTTTTCAGATACTAACTCCAAAGTGTCAAGAAGCTGTTTAGGCAAACTTACAGCGTATCCTATCAAGCTAGTTGCCATAGCAGAGAAGGCAAAGCCTTGAACTGCTGATAAAGCAGATGGATTCACAGAAAGCAAAAGGGACATAGGGTCACCAAAGGTAGCTGGTATGTTATTGGTCCCCACAAGCCCCAACACAATCAAATTCCATGACAAAACCATGACTAAAGGAACCGTTCCACCAATTAGTATTGCTTTTCTAGCCTCATCAATAGTGTTCCCAGCAACTTTGCATATAAAAGGAGTTATGACATGAAATCCTAATGTGAGTACAGCCACAGGTATGATAGGAAGTATTGAAGAAATTTTCCATGAGGCTAAAGCAAATGAGCTTATTATGTTGGCTCTTGCCACAGATATTCCAATGGCAACAAGTCCAGTTATAGAGAAAAGCATAAGGAAGCACAAAAGCCGGTTCGCAACATCAATGGTCTTGAATGGGAAAAAGGCAATTAATATTCCAACAAGAAGAGGAAACAAGGCATGAACAAGCAAAACATTCCTCCCTTGAAACCATGGAGAGAAAATGGATCCAATACCAGCAACACAGGCCACCAGCAAGGAAAAAGACAAAGTTGAGTAAACCAAAGCAACCAATGCACCAAAACCACTTCCTAATGTCTTTGTTGCAAGGCTTGTGAAGCTCATTTCTTCAACCCCATCTTGTTCCATGGATTCAAAGCAAAGTTCAGCAACAATAATGATTGAGGAAATGACATAGAGCCATGAAGCAAGTATTATGATTGATGAAGGAAATGGACCAGATTTAACAGTCAAAGCAGGCAAAGCCAGCATTCCAGGACCCACAGCAGTGCCAATGATCAAACTAACAGCACCCCAGAAGCTCTTTCCCTTGGAAGTTCCATTAGAAACCTCATTCTTGGTGCGGTTGTTAGCATTGTTTGCATCATCCTCAGCTGAGAGGGTAGGCAATGTGATTGCATTGCAGGGTGCTAACTTTGTGGTGAGAGGAGCATTGGAGCCATTGGTTATGAAAATAGGAGCTACAGTTTTCTTATAACTTGTTTGAAGATGGGTTCTATGTCCAACAAAATTCACTGTGCCATTAATTTTTTGGCTTGTGAAAGGCTTGTATCTGAATAATGGCTGGGAGAGTCGCATGTTGGTGGAGTGATTTATGTGTAAAAGGGAGTTCTTTGATTTTGCAGGCCAAGTGATGGAACAAGAGTGTATGACTCTAGCACACAACTCTGCTTGTGAATAATGATTCTATTCTAGGCAATCTTAAAGGACTAAACCCATGTCTGCTCCTCAATGAACATTAACTGATAATTAATCACATTTTTAGAGACCCTTTCTTTTCTAACCTATAGTAATATTTTTTAAGAACACTATACAGTCTTGTTAGGAGAGCTATAACGTGGTGGGCCCCAGCAAGATAGATCTAGCTCATAAGTCATAAGTCATAACCAATGTTTTTGGTTTTTGGAGTTCAAAGGGCCAAAAACCCTGAGAAACATTGCATAAAACCGGCTGTTGCTTCTTGCACCTCCAATTATTGCTTCCTGAGTCTCCATTCCATTCTGGAAAGTCCAATCCAGAATGCAATTTTACATTTCAGAAGAAACTTTCCAGACTGCAATAGGGTGTGAGAAGCAATAATTAGAGGGGCAGAAAGTTTTAGCCCATAAAACCTCTTCTAACATCAACATCTAAAGTTTAACCAAGGTCTGCTAAACCTTACTCGGTGTGAGAAAAGTTAGTTAACATTTTGTAACACTCTTTTACTCAATTGGAGAATTGGGCCATAACATCAACTGTAGAAATGATGTTGAGCTAGAGCCAATTGAAATTTGATACACAAACTATAAAGCTTCAATTACTTTGAGGGCCTTGCATTGAAAGGAAACAATTTTGATATTAGGAGTTGGCTATTGGGCCCAGAGATATCATTTGCAGTATTTTGTGTGAGGACTCTAATGTGATGCGGTTGACATGCCAGATGCAGTATTTTGGACTCATCATGTGATGCAGTCTGCAATTTCAAATACTGTCATCATATTCATTGAGGCATGCAAACTTTTGAAGAGTAGAACGAGATCACAATATGATTGGGGTTGTGGGATGTGATTTAATTTGATCTGGTTCAACAGTTCTAACATGAATTTAGCTAGCCAATGCTACTGACTAATATCTATGTTTCCAATCATTAGTTTTGAAAGATATTCTGCAAACTTATAGAAAGGATCTCGTCATAAATATAACAAAAAAGAGCAATTTATAATACATTTTTTATGCAATATTTTTCATTTATCTAAGAAATGGCATTCCACAACCCTACAATCCCACGGTGTTCTGGTTTGATTTTTGCAAATCTTTGAAACTAAATGTGGATCACAGATATTCTATGTTGCTGTATTTACCTCTCAGAAACTGTGTGGATACGAGACAATGATGGTATTTCTAGCCTTTTAATTTTAAAACTCATAGGGTGCAGGAAGCATGGGCCTTAAGATGATACCAAATAAAAATCAGAACACCAAACCGAAATACTAGCTAATTTGGTTATTGGATATAGAAAATACTAATTTAATCCAGCAAAATAAATTATTTGAAGACTAAAAACAAATAAAAATTCAAAAACCAAAATGAAACATTTTTTTTATCAGTTTAAAAGTTACTTCAAGATACAGTTAAAATGAAGAACATCAAATATAAAGTTAATGATATTCAGTTATTTTATAATTTTTCAAAAATGATATTTTATATACGGATATGATTGATCTTGGAATTTGAAATTAAGAATGTGAAGAAGTAGAAGTCAAAAACTCATGAAATTAACTTTTTAAAACTCTATTTTTTAATAGGATTTTCTTTTATATATAAAAGACTACTTTTTCTATATCTCCGATGAGTAGAAGTCAAAACTCATAAAAAAAAACTTTTTAAAAATTTAATTTTAAAAAATTTAATTTTTAAAACTTTTTTTTTTACATTAAAAAAGACTAGTTTTCAATTTTAAAAGTAATCTGATACTGTAAAAACTAGAAGTAGAACGTGTTTTTTTCAAGTGAGATGTTTTGAAATTCATTTTAAACTATTTCCCCTCCTCTTATCTAAATAAATTTTGTTTTCAAATTAAATTTGAAAAGTAAAAAACAGAAACTTAAAACAATCCAAAATTTAAGTTTTTTTGTATACTGTAAAACTAACTATTTATTCAAATTAGATCAACAGGTGCCGTTTAACTAAGTTGAAAAATGTAATTCAAAAAGAGTTGAAAGCGCCTTATCTATATTTTCCATCTCATTTTCACTATATTTTCCATCTCATCTTCACTATAAATACACATGTACCCTGCTTTTAGAAAAAATAACCAAAACAAATGGCAGCATCAATATAAAAGTTTGCCGACAAAAATAAAAATACCAACAACCAGCTCTCATGATACTATCTGATTGCAGACCGCCAAAAGGATTTAAACCCTCATATTCAACAAGAATACATACATTTATTCCCCAAGCTTCATAAAATTCCCCAACCTGAGCAAATATTTAAAAATAAATAAATAAATGATACCGAGAAAGAAAGAAAAATTTACTTCATGAACGGTAGAAATAGAATGCTAGTGAACCAGCTAACAAACAAACCAAATTTTATTGACAATGCGTAACCATGCTCTCTTCCAACTAAATTTACAAGAGCACCAGTGACAAAGCTCTCAATGAATGATATAACTATTACTTACTCTGCAAAGCAATACTTTCACGTGGAAATTTTGGCTTGAATTGCAACATTTCCCCGTTAAGTGTTCCTTCCTTCAGACTACACACATGAAAATTGATTCCTCCATCAACTTTCTCACAATAATACCATCCCTAGAAATAGAGAATAAGGGAATTCAAGTATTTATGTGCAAGTTTATTGAACAATAGCCAATGTAAATGGTTAAGAATAAAGGGTTATGAATTATATACAATCTTAAATCTTGAATAGCATTCTTGTTGACATTGGTCCATTAGTTGAGTTTGTATTTGAACAGAAAAAAACTTACCTGTATTGCAATTTATGCAGGGGAAAATAAATCCTTTATATTGAGAATAGAATAAAAGTGCAAAATAAAGCATGGTAACAGTTTGAAAGTAAACTTGTAAACTAAAGTCCTAATAAATCCTTTATATTGAGAAAGCACATTAGAATAGTCAAGTGGTTCAGTTAGTTGGAATTCAGGCCAGGCAAATTAGAATAGTCAAGTCCTAATAACATGAATTTCATACAAGCTCACCTTCCATTTTTCATGTTGGAATTCAGGCCAGACAAATTAGAATAGCCAAGTCTTTCAGTTAGTTGGACAGTTGAAAGCTTTCTGCACATCTGCAACCTCTGCCATAATTTGGAAAGGAAACAAGAGTGAGAATGAAAATTCTCGCTAAAGGTCCCATGGTTTATAATCACAACAACAAAAATCAAGAATGATTCTTGCTGATTCTTCTTCTTTGCCGGAGTTCCTTGGGAATTTCTCTTGGTTGATGAAGGCCATCGAGGTAAGCTTTTCAGTTTGGTAAATACATTCTGCTTTAAACATTTTATACTGTTGACAAGCGTCCCTCTCTAGAACAACCTTGGCAAGATGTACAACTTGCTTAATTTCCTGCCGCCCGCTTCGTATGCCACTGGGTGACTACACAATCATGGTTGCATAATTCACATTATAAACTTGAAGTGGAACACCATTCTTAATCTGATCCTATTTGAGATTAAGTTTTGTAATTATAAACCTTTGAGCCTTCCTTTTGTACGTGGATCAGAAAATGCTCAGAAGCCATATAGAAAACCTTGATGTCTCTGATGATTTGTGAAATACACCACCCCTGTCACTTCACACATAGTCAGACATACTTCATCACCACGGACAAACTACGAGCCTTCCTTTTGTGGATCAGAAAATGCTCAACAGCCATATAGAAAACCATGGTGCCTTCTTGTTGTGAATCATGATAAATTGGTAATCATAAAACCCAATTACTATGTATTCGATATTTTTTTAGTTGACGACAATGTGTACTTCCAGTTTTTCCATCAACCATCCAAAAAATATTTTTTCAATTAATTGTAATTTTGAATTGATTTATTAAAAAAAACATTAAAAAAATGAAAAGAATTCAAATTCTAGGCATTTCAAATTCCTTGAAATTTTTAAATTCTCAATCCAAACACAAGGTTAATGATGAATGATGAAGAAAATCACCTTTTGAAATGAATTAGAAAAGAAACACAAAGAGATGCATATTTCAAGAACACTCAATTATAACCTCTATGCATTGATAACTGTTGTTCGTTACATTATTGATGGTATCTAATGAATTAGCCTTTCATGACATGTATGTCCTTAGCCATAATTTTATACTGATTAGACATCCACTTTAATATTTGGACAATGGCCCTAACTCATTCAATTATGTTATGTATATATACTATATGTACCAACATTGTCAACATAGACAAAAGAAAAGTCAATCAAACAACATATTTTCTTTTTCCACATAAAATACACTGAGAAAGTTGGAATAAAGGTCTAGAATACCGGTATATTGGTAAAAAAATCTGAAAAAAAATTATTATCAAAGACCATCAATGAATCAATGGCAGGAACATCTCCAGGAATCACAAAATCAGTTATACTCTTATTTAGATCATGTGATTCGTCTTTGTTACAACTTTTGTGACCATTTTTTTTTCTCCTTTCACCAGATGGTTCCAAACAGCCCGTACCATTGCTAAAAAAATCTGAACATAGTTCTTTCTCATAAACCACCAACGAATCAAGCTCTGGAATATCTCCGGGAATCACAATTTCCTCCATGCTCTCAGTTGATTTATACGACTCATTACTTTTTTTGTTACTTCCTCTATGATGTGTCTGTCTTTGAATCTCTGAAGCGGCATATTCTTCAGATTGAATGCGTCGTCTAACAACTCGTATAGGTTGCTTGCTCCTGGACTTTTTCACTATCTTCATGTTCAATAAATCCTTGGGACCGCGAGGCTTTCTTGATCCCATTGTTTAATATTTGATTCTTGCTCTCTCTCCTTAATTTAGATGAATGATTGAGTTTCTTTTATGAACATAAGAATGGTTTGGGAAAATATATAACAAGTTTCCAATTTTGAAAAGTTTTGATAAAGAAAGATTATCTAAGATAAGTTTGTTAATTTTTAAAATAATTATTTAAAATTCAAATAAAATCTATCTTATCTTTTTTAAAGAAAATTCAACGAGACCAATTCTTTTATTTATTTGAATCTTACTTTTTTTTGTCTTTGAAGAAAATATAAAATAAATAATAAAACATAATAAAAAATAACTAAAAAAATATTAAATACTCATCATATCTAGCAGTAGTATAACTCTCTTCAAATTTCTTATCCACAAAACTCTCTTCAAATATAGATATTAAAAATGAATGCAGATAACACGTAAAGAAGCTAATAGTATTAACCAAGTGCGTTCAAGTCAGCTCTGATCGCAAAGGCGGACTCCCCTGCCGATCCAGGATCGAATACCGGTCTTGGCGAGAGGGTACCGATAACTAACTTCCATCAGATCCAACTCCTCTCCTACCAACTTCCATCAGTTTTTTATATGTTAATATAACCGGATCATGAAATCCGGAAGAAGAAAAGGGTGTGAATTTACAGATTATATAATCTGGAACATTAAATTTATTATTTCGGATTAAGTTTTTTCACAATACAATAATTGTGTCCCAAAAACGTAATATAAAATAATGAGTTTTATGTTTTAGATTAGTGATATTACACATACACAGTCCATAATATTATATATATTTTGGAATGCTAATTTCAGAATTGATTTTATAACACACCAGATTGCTTGTACGAGAAAAAAAATGGATTCTGAATTAAGTGAAGTGCTTGTTCTATTTACTTCTCAGAAAGAAAAGTGTCGATACGAGTAAGGGTATTTTAATCCTTTGATTCCGGAAATACAGATTGTTTTATAATTAAACATAAAGGACAAATAACTAACTTTTTTTTAGTTTAAGATGTAGTTAAAGATAAAGTTAAAATGAAGAACTTCAGATACTGATACTCAGTTGTTCTATCATTTTTTAATTAACGTTAGTTTATATGTGGATATAACTGAACTTGGAATTTGAAATAAAAGATGTGAAGAAGTAGAAGTCGAAAGCTCAGTAAATTTTGTTTTTAAATTAAATTTGAAAACTAAAAAACAGAAACTTACAACAATTCAAAATTTAAAACTATCTTAATTCAAAAAGATTTGAAAGTGCCTTATTTGTATTTTCGGTTTCATTTTTCACTATAAATACATGTTCCCTGCTCATCTAATTGCACCGTTTACCTTCTATCATTCATTTCTTATTTACTCTCATCCTTGCCTCGATGATGGGGAAAATGGGTAGTATCACTACACTTTTGCTGTTATGTTTGGCTTTGATTAGCATAGCAATTGAAGCCATTGATGTTTCCTACGATGGAAGGGCCATAACAATTGATGGCAAGAGAAAAATCTTATTCTCTGGCTCTATTCATTATCCACGTAGTACTGCTGAAGTATGTTACTGTATCATCACATTTCCACATTTTGTTTTTTTGGCTCAATTACACATTATGTCGTCTATTTCAAAAATCCAAATTATTTGCGGTTGATTATATGACTATATCATGGATATAAATCCATTCAATTATATATTTTTATTTTCACATTATTATTTTTTCTGTTTCTAAAATCCTATTATTAACTATTCATTTATGTAAAATCATTTAATTCTATTTTAATCTATTTGTTTATGACAGATGTGGCCATCTTTGATTGAGAAATCAAAAGAAGGTGGACTTGATGTCATTGAGACATATGTTTTTTGGAATGTTCATGAGCCTCACCCTGGCCAGGTTTTATATCCTAATAAAACTTTATAATTTCATGATACATATTTAGTTTTCTTTTCATTAATTTAATCATTTTTTTAATGTATTTTCAGTATGATTTTTCTGGAAATTTAGATCTTGTGAGGTTCATTAAAACCATTCAGAATCAAGGACTTCATGCCGTGCTTCGAATTGGTCCATATGTATGTGCAGAATGGAACTATGGGTAAGAAATACAAAAAGTTTTACTTCATTATATTCTTTTTTTCATAATGATCTAATCATATAGTTTAAATAATTTGATTTATTTTTTATACACTAGGGGATTTCCGGTGTGGTTACATAATATACCTAACATCGAATTTAGGACAAACAATGCTATTTTTGAGGTTAGTCACTATAATTTGTTATGCTCATTGTTAGGTTTCATACCCATTTTGTATGACAAATTGATGTCCTAATTTGATCTCCGTTTAATCCACTGCAGGATGAGATGAAAAAATTCACTACACTCATAGTGGACATGATGCGACATGAGAAGCTCTTTGCATCACAAGGAGGACCCATTATTCTTGCTCAGGTTTAATTTTATAAGTGAGATCCTACTTATATTTTTTTCTTTCATTATAACATTTATTATAATTGACTTTATACACCAACAGATTGAAAATGAGTATGGAAATATTATGGGCTCATATGGTCAAAATGGAAAAGAGTATGTTCAATGGTGTGCTCAACTAGCTCAATCTTATCAAATTGGTGTGCCTTGGATCATGTGTCAACAAAGTGATGCTCCAGATCCTTTGGTAATAAATATTAAAATTTTATAATTATAGTTTTCAATTATTTTGGTTTATGATAATTATTATTTACTCTTTTTTTTGTTTCGTTAAATTAGATTAACACATGTAATGGTTTCTACTGCGACCAATGGCATCCTAATAGCAACAACAAACCTAAGATGTGGACCGAGGATTGGACTGGCTGGTTTGTTCTTCGTTCTCATTTTTAAAGTATTTTTAATTGTAAAAAAATGCATTCAAATAATATAACCCTTGTGATTAGGTTCATGCATTGGGGAGGACCAACTCCACATAGAACTGCTGAGGACGTTGCTTTTGCTGTTGGGAGATTTTTTCAATATGGTGGCACATTTCAAAATTACTATATGGTAACTAATTGCATTATTTTATTTTTAAAATTGAATCAAATATATAAATGATAAGTTATACTTATTATTAAAATTGATTTTTTTCACTAATAGTACCATGGAGGTACCAATTTTGGACGAACCTCAGGAGGACCATATATCACTACCTCATATGACTATGATGCTCCTTTGAATGAATACGGTAAAGAATAGTTAATTGAGAAACATGATTCATGATTATGCCATTTTTTTAACTTTTAAGAAAAAACAATGTTATTTGTCTGATAGTAAAATAACATGATTTATTTACTCTTTTATTTATTTGATTTGTAATTTTTCTTATTGTTAGGTGATTTAAATCAACCTAAATGGGGACATCTGAAACGACTTCACGAGGTTTTGAAATCAGTTGAAACAACCTTAACTATGGGTTCCTCCAGAAATATTGACTACGGAAATCAGATGACGGTAAACTTTTGTTTTTCATTTTAACTTATTTTTATTTACATTAAGCTATATTTTGAATCATTTGATTATCATTGATCTCCAAGAATGAATTATTTTTTATAGGCCACAATTTTTAGTTATGCTGGACAATCAGTTTGTTTCCTTGGAAATGCACATCCATCAATGGATGCCAATATTAACTTTCAAAACACTCAATACACTATTCCTGCATGGTCTGTGTCCATCCTTCCAGATTGTTATACTGAAGTCTACAACACTGCAAAGGTAAGAATAGTTCTCATTAGTAATTGTTTAATAATTTTATAGGCTACCCGTCCAATGCTACATGTTAAGGTCATTAATTAGTTCAAAACTAAAAAGATCTGCTACATTTAATTTAAGCTAAAATTTAGAGTCAAAATCTTATATTTTATTGGGTGGGTTTAAATGCTTGACCAAGTTTTCTATCTCTAGATACATGATAAATCAAATAAAAAAACAAAGTGAAATTTATATGATTAGTACTGACTAATAATTAACATGAAAATAGGTCAATGCTCAAACATCCATAATGACCATTAATAATGAAAATTCATATGCATTGGATTGGCAATGGATGCCTGAGACGCATTTGGAGCAAATGAAAGATGGCAAAGTTCTTGGATCTGTTGCTATAACTGCTCCTCGGCTTTTGGATCAAAAGGTGGCAAATGATACAAGTGATTACTTATGGTACATCACCAGGTAATTGTTAATTTCTTAATGTTACCTTAAAATTTTATATTGAGGCGTAGATGCATGAATTACTTATTGCCCACTAATTTGTGTGACAAATCAATCCTCAGTGTTGACGTCAAACAAGGCGACCCCATTTTGTCCCATGATCTTAAGATAAGAGTAAACACCAAAGGACATGTACTTCATGTGTTTGTTAATGGAGCACATATTGGTAAGTCTATAGTGCAAATTCGAACCTCATTGCCAATTTTTATAATTTAAATATAGTTTACTAAGTTTTAGGATTTTATTCTTCCTTTTGTTGATTTGCCTCACAGGTTCCCAATATGCTACCTATGGAAAGTACACGTTCACTTTTGAGGCAGACATCAAATTGAAACTTGGGAAAAATGAGATATCTTTAGTTAGTGGCACCGTTGGTTTACCAGTAAGTAACAACTGCACATTGCATAAAGGCATTAATTGTGTCATTAATTATCGATGCTGTTATTGCATAATTAACTAATTAACATTATCCTCTTTATTGACATAGAACTATGGTGCCTACTTTGACAATATACACGTTGGTGTTACTGGCGTTCAATTGGTGTCACAAAATGATGGCAGTGAGGTGACCAAAGATATCTCCACAAACGTGTGGCATTATAAGGTTGGAATGCACGGTGAGAACGTGAAGCTATATTCCCCTAGCAGAAGCACTGAAGAATGGTTTACAAATGGTCTTCAAGCACATAAAATATTCATGTGGTACAAGGTATAATTAATTACCTTTCTTTATATCAATTGCGTGCAAGTATATATATACGCTTTATATAGTGCCTTGTGTAGTTATGTAGTAGCCTTGGCTCATTTGATAAAATCATACTATTACTGCATGCCATTCTTTAGATTCAAATAGTTCATGACTTAGTAATTTAACCAATCTTTTCTTCTTCTTCTTGCAGACTACATTCAGAACTCCCGTAGGAACTGATTCAGTTGTGCTAGATTTGAAAGGTTTGGGAAAGGGTCAAGCTTGGGTAAATGGTAACAACATTGGTAGGTATTGGGTAAGCTATCTTGCAGGTGAAGATGGTTGTAGTTCAACATGTGATTACCGTGGAACATATAGGTCAAACAAATGCACAACGAATTGTGGAAATCCCACTCAAAGATGGTATATGAATAATTTGAAATGATCATTTAAAAAATGTGTCAATGAAATGCACACTAAATTTTTTTGTTACTTTATTTCTAGGTACCATGTCCCAGACTCATTTCTTCGTGATGGTCTGGATAACACATTGGTGGTGTTTGAAGAGCAAGGAGGTAACCCCTTTCAAGTTAAAATTGCCACGGTAACTATTGCAAAAGCATGTGCAAAGGCCTATGAAGGACATGAATTGGAATTAGCATGCAAGGAGAACCAAGTCATATCTGAAATTAAATTTGCTAGCTTTGGTGTGCCTGAGGGTGAATGTGGATCCTTTAAGAAGGGTCATTGCGAATCTAGTGATACTTTATCTATTGTGAAACGGGTAACTAATTTATTTTAGCATAGTCAGTTTGTTCTTATTTCCATGGTAAAGGACTAAAAAAAAGTGAACCTAATTTTTTTTTTGTTTTTTTTTTGTAGCTATGTCTTGGCAAGCAGCAATGTTCTATTCATGTTAATGAGAAAATGCTTGGACCTACTGGATGCAGAGTCCCAGAGAACAGGCTTGCGATCGATGCACTTTGTCAAACAACGGTCTCCAATGAGAGGAGGAAGTACTAGATTTTAGTATTTGTTAGAAATTTTCAGTTTTTGTTGATGTTACTTTTAGCTTTTAGGAATAATAATAATGGTGGTCTTGAAGGACCCTCTTAGATGTAGGAATGGTCCACTACCCTCTTGGTATAGGGGCGTCTTTGTTCTATTTTAGAGATAAATTAGGTCATGATTGTTTGACTTGAATTTTATGAAGAAATAAAATGTGTTTCCTATTATTCAAGCTTTTATTTTCATTTTTATAAATTGGGACATTCTCGGGTGTTTAATGGAGATGTGTGGGGCAAGGACCATGATGTGAGTGGAAGAATGGGTGAATGGTTTCTACTTTCTATTATTGCATAATTTTTTCATTCATAATGCTTGGTTATTAATAATTTTAAAATATAATTCACTCAGTCACTATCTTAGTTAATCGGGTATAGGGTTTATATATATTTCTGGCCTACTCTTGCGGCAAGGTTTGTTATGTGTTTTCATTTTGAGCCTTTCTTCCCATTCCAATAAGATTTCGGCCCTGCTACCGCCCAAGGACTTGTTTCCAGAAACGCTATTTACTGTCCCTTTTTACCTCTCACCCCAATTTTCAGTTATGAACTTTTGTGATAACTTTTCAAAATTATATATATTAAAATTGATTGATAATGTAAATAATTTTAAATTGACAGCATATTAAAATTAATTAAATTTAATATTTTCCTAAATCATTTATAGGGTGAGACTCTCATTCTCTCCACTTTCTCAATTACATATTTTGAATAATTTTCTTCTCTTCTTTAAATATGTATTTCACACATTACTCTCACTCCACAGCTAGCAAAAAAAAAAGTTCTCTCTTAACCATATCAAACTATGTATTACTCGCATCTTTCTTTGTATTCCTAATCTTCTTAACAACCTATCAATTTCAATCTAACTTTTTTTTAATCTCAATTGAATTTCATAATTTTTTTTAAAAAGTTGATCAAATTGAACTAAACTTTAAAGCCAACAAACTTGTTATATGGGGTAATTTACTACTAAATGACAATATAAAAATTATTTTACACTTTCAATACATATATTGTTTAATTTGAAAGAAAAATATGTTTTTAATTCTCAAATTTCAAGTCAAACTTAATTTTTTGGTCCATGTACTTTTAAATCAATCAATTTAGTCTTTTTTTCCAGAAATAAACTCTCTTTTAAACTTGTTATTTTAACTGTCACAAAATTGAAATAAAACTCCATTCATATATTTTTCAAAGATAGATATCTTTTGTTTAATCTTACTCTAGTCAAATAAGTTTACTATGGATGATAAAAAGTTTTCTTTTAATATTTAAATATAACAACATATTAGTAGTAATGTCTATTTAATAAGTGAACTAAATTGTAAAAGTAGTAAATAAAAAGTTTGAATATCATTTTTCAAGAGGTTTGCATAATACTTGACAAAATAACTATAAGAAAAATGAATAATTTCTTTGGAAATAAATTAAAACAAGTGCTAAAGCAAATAAACTATAAATCTTTTTTAGAGTAATTTTTATGAACACTTAGAAAGTAAAAAAACGGTTTTGACAATAATAATGGAAATAGTTGGAGAAATGAATTAAAAAAAAGGATTAAGTACAGAAGAAAAACGTTAATATAGAACTATATAGTTGAATAAATAACTTAAATTATTAACATGATAGCTGGCTAGTAACATAAAACCCCAAGAAGGATGAATTTAACTGTTAATAGCTGAAAGAAGCAAAAAATTTGCAAAAATGGAGAAACTTAGTGAGGAAGCCATGGACGCCAAATCAGAGCTTTCCAATCATCACACAATACCTAAGAAAGAGTCACACAACAATGATTTGAATCCCCCTTCAGAAGGTCAAAATTTCTTTTGTTGTAGCCTTATTAGCACAATATCAGAAGTCCCTAACAATGTGAACATCGAGGGCGGGTGCATTATGACGTTTTGAGGTCAAGCCTTAACTTTTCCACGCTTAGTCTGTCAAGGGCAATAGTAAAAGGAGCTTTATGATGCTTCCAGGTTAAACCTCAACTTTCTCATGCTTAGGCTCAAGATGATAGTAGCAAATTAAGTGAAAATTGGCCTTATAAACTTGTTTCCAACGGTGTTTTAACTTGTTCCTCCAATGTAACTTTTCTCAAGTCTACAAAACTTATTCTATGCCCACAATTAAACATTAAAAATCTAATAAAAATTCTAGTAGATTAAAAACACTAAATATATACAATATCTAATTAGTAATGAAATTACATGAACTAAACTCAAACAAAGTTTTAAGCTAAAAAATGTAAAAAAAATGCTAAGATACTTAAGTATAATAAATATAATTAATGCTCGAACTCAAAACTACTAATCAAACTAGAATAAATCACTTAGACTCAAATGGGTGTACATGTATTAAAAGTTATATTAAAAATAATATTAACCTTAATATTTTTATCTATTAATAATGACAACTTTTGTAATATGTACAGTGTAAAGGAAAAAAAATGCTAAGTGGGACGGAGATAATCTGTACAAAGGTAAAAAGTTTTTATGCCAACTTCTTCGGATCATCAAGGCCAAAAAGATTCTCCTGCTACTGTAATAGACGATATAAGCGAGAACCATGTATTTCACCATATCACTATTTTTAAACATATTTTATATTTTTTTTTTCTTTTATTAATATCTATTACATTAGTTATCTTATATCACATTTTTTTATTTTTATAAATAAACTTCTTCATAAACACTAGGAAAAGAAAATTAAAATAAATTGATTTTTTAAGTTAAAATTAACATATTCACTTTAATTTTTTTTATAAAAGTTCAGTCATCTAATTTCTAAAAGTTGAGATATATAAAAATTGATTTTAATTTATAAGAGATGGAAGAAAAGAATGAAAGAGAAAAAAGAGTTAGAAGCCTACGTACCTTGGTCCAGAGCGAGGATTGGGATAATAAGTGGGTGTTTGATTTGGTGGTCTGTTTTTATTTTTATCAGAAATAGAAAATGGTGATAAAAATGTATTTGGTTGAATTTTTGAAAATATTTTCAGTAAAAATATTTTTCCAAACGAACCGGAAACAATAAAATCTTATTTTCAGTTGAAACTAGAAATCTCATTTTGGGTAAAATTAACGCAGTGTCAAACAATGTAATTTTAAGCAAATATAAAAATATATTCTCTTTTTGAAAACACATTTTTAGTATTTTTATTTTTTTAAAACAGAAAACAAGAAATCAATCCAAACATATTTTCAAAATTTTAATTTTTTTTAAAATAAAAACAATTTTAAGAAAATAAAAACAAGAAATGAAAACAAAAAATAAACATTCAAACCAAACGCATCCTAAATTTTTCCGTTCTCTTTAGTTCTATTAAACTCAATTCATTTTACTTTGTATTTTATTCTCTATAAAATGTTTATGAAAAAGTTTACAAAAACAAAACCTTTCTAATTTCTTTTTATCTGTTTCAATTGTAAAATAAATATACACATTTATCGTATATAATCTTCTTCTATATATACAAAATCTATATATATAAGCGCCTTTTTCAGTAGCATGTTATGAGTATATATGGGGACCTCCAGATTTTGTATTTATCGAAACTATTAAAAATACTAGAAATCGAATGTTTTAATAATGTTATCCAATTTCTACTATATATATATATATATATAAAGAATTTTATCCAAAACCTAGTAAACTAATTAAATATATATGCTTATTAGGTGAAGTACCTAAACTCCGTTGTTTTCATGAACAGGATATATTCTAGTTCTAGAATACATTTGAATGTGGTCAAGCTCTTCATCACAATTTTAAAAAACAAATTAAAAGAAAACATTAAAAATAGAAAAAAAAAACCATAGAAATAGAAGAAAAAGAGCAAACATGACATGAAATTTATGAGCCTAGTCGAATGAATGGACATGGAATTTTAGAAAGAAAGAAAAATGGTGGCATATAATGAGATTATTAGCTATAGCGACATCGTTTTCATTGGGACACTGATGATTATTTGATGGAGGCTCCTCATTGGTTGGTGAACCCCCAACATCAACCTTCACCCCTTATTTTCACGCAACAAATCAGGGTTTTCTGATTCAGAAACAAGCATGTAAATATGTATACTAATACTACTACCATTTTGCATTTTCATCTATTTAATTTCTTTTTTGCCCTTCCTCACCCTTTATAGATGGATAAGCATTGTTCTCTCTTTCTTCCTTTGCTTCCCCTAAATCACTTTCTCAACCTTTCCATTTTTTCACTCCTTTTTCCCCATGAAAGAAAGGGAAAGAAAAAACTCCAAAGATCAATTAGTAGTGCAAAAAAACAGAAGGAGCCGCAGAAGACTCAACAATATACATATAAAATGTCGGTTAAGTTTCCCTCAAGCATAAAACCACAATGAACACTTTGCTTTGAATGGAAAGGAATGTGCATTAGCGTATTTTTTTCCCATTTTATTATTATCATTATCATATGAAAAAATTGAAACCTTTCTTTTCTTCCAATATTCGATAGCTAGCTAGCATGCCCTTACCCCATTCCTTGGCCACCTCCACCGTACTTTCTGTATATCCCATTATATATCCATGTAAATATACCATAAATATGATTCTTAATTCTCGCACGGCTCTCAATTATGTTCCTTAAGAGACACCTACACAAAAAGATGGGTAAAAGAAGAGAAAGAAAATACTAGGCACACACGTTTATACATACACATAGGAAGTAATTAATTAAGTGTATATATATACTATATATATACATGGTCATTGATAGATAGCTTGAGCAAGGTACAATTTATACTCACTAGACATGTACATTATTCATATGTGTACGAAACATGTATATTTTGCACAAATGTCATAAAAAACAGATTCAACACAACAACTCAAACTAAGGAGTATTTGGGTAGGTAGACACTTGGTGACTAGGTTTCTTTGGACACAAGATTTCAGGCGGCAGTCAAGAAACCCACCATTGTTGTTGTTGTGGTTACTAAAATAGTTTTGTAATTATTAGTGTGTGCTTTTTTAAAATATTCTTTGAAATTCTATACCACCAGAGGCATCTTCTGCACGGATTCAGGGAATTATTCACGTGCTTCATCAACTTGGTTAATTACTGCCCACTCATAATTGGTGGTGTCTTCACATTCACCCTTACATAATTTTCATTACTTCCCTTATAATATAATTAATAATTCGATTAATAGTACCAAGTAGTAGTATTTCTTACAATTTAAAAATGATGTCTGTGTGTACCTCTTTGTTCATTTAATTATTTACACTAAGAAAATTTGTAACAAAGTGTCATTTTAATTAATTACTTATTCACTTAATAACTATGAACTTAATTACACAACATTAATTAAGCGACATATATATCTCAGGAGCTATAGCATCGTATCTTTCGGGGTACTTGAAAACTTTAAAAGGACAACAATAGTCATGCCTGGGTGGGAGGCACTAGGTAGGAAGCCACAACCTTTAAATTCCAAAGTTGAAAAAACAAATGCACAATTTCCTTGGGAATTAATTCTCCCCACTCTTGGTGGGATGTCACGCAGAAATAATATTCCACACAGCATAAAATATACATTGTGCCGCAGGAAGATCATTGGAAGGGCTTGAAAATTGGTCGTAATTAACAAATTAAACTTGTTTGGAATATCAAAAAGAATAATGAACAATGTATATAAGTACCTGAAAGTATTCAATTAGATACATGAAACTTGTTATACAAGCAAAATTTAGAGAACTAATACAAATGCAACTGAAAAATAAATAAAGAAATTAATTAATAAAACAAACCCACTAATTATATAACAAAAGAAAAATTTACAAGAGCATGATCAAATCCTTCTCTTTAGTCTATGAAATATAAACCCAACTTTAACAAGACCCTGGATAATCTAATCAATCAATCATAAATCTATACAGTATACGAGTATCCCACCAGAACTTCTTCCATGTCTAATATATAACATATATCTGTATATATCACCGTCTAAAATCAGAAAATATATGGTATGTTGTAGTAACTATATAAAAAACCATAAATCAACAAATTAACTTGCTTTTATCTCTCTCTTCATGCATCTCATGTTTTTCAATTATTCTTCAGTAATCATCCCACAGGCATTCCAAATCTGAGAGGGTAGTAGCAACTGATGAAGGAGCTTCAAAATTATCCTCGTACAATGCCTTGTTCCTTCCTATGTTGTTGTCTTGCTTAGAAACCACCGAGGAAGTGTCATTGCTGAGGCACGTGTCTTGAGAGGCACTGACCACAGGCTGGTTCTTAGTGTTTGAGAATTGCTCCATCTTGCATTGTTTTCCTTGGTTCATATAATTATAATAATCTTGGAACATGTTGAAGGGTACTGAGGTTGAATTTTGGGTTCGAATTTGAGGCTGAGAAAGAAGGGTATTGTTATTGCCTGTGCTAATTCCCATTATTGGGTTATTAGTAGTAGTGAAATTCACTTGGCTGGTGGAGGCATAGTTGTTGGTGGGAATCTCATACATTTTGTGTTCTTCTGGCTTCATCATCATTAGCATGTGCTGATTGTTGTTGTTGTTGATGAAGTTGGGAAGATAGTAGCCACTTGATGGTGGTTTAGCTGATGAAGATGAAGGCGTGTTATTAGTACCCTTGAAATCATTGTCAATGTGCTTGTTTGAGGTTTGGTCAAAGAGAGGATCCACGAGAGGTGGGAGAGAAGAGAAATCAAATAGATCTTCTCCAATTGATGAGTTCATTCTCAAAAGGCAAGGGTTAATTATTGGGAGTGCCCTTTTGTTAACAACATCTGTAGTAGTGGTGTTGCCCTTGTGGAAAACCTTGCACACAACCCATTCATCCTGAAATAATGAAACACCCCCCAAGAAAAATAAAACGGAAAAAGGTAACTGTTATTAGAATCTTAACAATTGAACTAAATAAAGCAAAAGGTACGATATTAGAGGACCACCCCCATGAAAGAAAAAATCTCTCAAAACAACACAAAAGGCACTTTTCTAAAAAGTGATGATTAATTAAAAGACATGATTATTAAAAAATCTCAACCTTTTTCCAGCTTCCTCAAAATCCATAGAAAAATGTCTTGAAAAAAGCGAGAGAGAAAAAGAGAGAGGTAGTTAATTGTTAATTACCTTTGAAGCCTTGGGAAGGTTGTAACATGCGAATTTGCCATCCAATCTGAATTCATGCATAACCCAATTTGACTTCTCACCCTTAGGAGCTCTTCCTCTATAGAAAACAAGGGTCTTCTTCATCCCAACAAGGTTGTTCTTCCCTTTGAAAATCTCTTTGTCTTTGCCAGTGGCCTTCCAATACCCAGATTGGGTTGCTCTATTGGTTCTCATGCCTGTTGGATACTTCCTATCCCTTTGGCAAAAGAAGTACCAATCTTTCTCCCCCATCTTTGCTTTCTCTACACAACAAATTCAGATCAATGAATAACAAGTAACCACCCACAAGTGACAATGAAAGATGATTGATGATATCATATCAATCCTATGTCATCAAATTGAGAGAAAACAAAATAAAAAAGAAAAAAAATAGAGAGAGAATTAATGAATTGAAGTAGTACTTACTGGGCAAGTCCCAAGGCTCACACTTGTTGAAATCAGCTTCTCCAATAGCAGTTGCACTGAAGGTTCTATTGAGGACTTTCTCTGTGAGGTAACAAGTGATGATCTCTTCATCTGTGGGGTGGAACCTGAAACCTGGAGGCAAATCCAAAGGCTCGTGATCATGATCATGATCATCTCCTTTGTTAACCACAACCGGCTCTTCCATCATCAAATAATTGATTAACCCTTAAGCAACAACAAAACAAACAAGTTCTACAAGAAGCAGATATATGTGTGTGTGTGTTTGATGGGTATGTGTGTGTGTGCGTATTATATCTTAGGATGTTATGTGAAAGAGAGAAGAAGAAGAAGGTTCAGAGAAAGAGAGGGGAATAGCTAGGTAGAAGAAGAAAGTAAAAAGAAGAAAAGATGGTGTGCTTAAATAGAGGAGCGTCTAAGCACAGCTCACACATACATACACGCTGTAAGATCCGTGGTGTGGAAGGCACTTATTGAGGAAGCCTACAAATATTGCTTTCTCTTTCTTTTTTTCTTTTTCTATATTTTCAAATACGTGTATTTGATTCGTATTTTACTTAGTATGTCCTATTTGTCTTTTTTTTATTTATTAAGATATTGTTGTGACTAATTTTTATCAGAAGACTATAATAAAAATAAAATATTTTCCTACATAATTTATTTTATATTTAAAATTAAGATTTAAATCTAAATCATTTGATTAAAAGATAAAGTAACAGTGATTGATTTTATTTCTTCTTTTTTTCCTCTCTTTTCTTCTATTTTACGTTTTAGACATGTTAATTAGGTGTTATTTAATTTTTGGGAATTTCTTTTTATTTTTCCTTGTCATGACATCATTTTAATTTGTATTTTCTTAATTATCTTTGTATGTCTTACTTAGTCGTTAATAAGGAATGCAAAAAAATTATGCAAAAGAAAATTTCTCTATTTTTTTTTACGTGATATCCAGATACAACGTTAACTATAAGGGCCGGGTATTTATAACATTTTATATATTATATGAAGTCTAAAAACAAAAAGGCACCATATATATTTACAAAAAATATAAAGCATTTTTTATTTCTAACGGCAAGTCACGTTAAGAAAAAAAAAACAGGTATATAAAACTCAGAAGAAATATATGATAACTAAAAATAAATATCACTGTATTTGAAGGCTCTCAGACATATTCAAAGCAAAATAACATATTGAATGTTTTCCTTTGAAACAATGTGATCAAATCTTCAAATAAATTAATTGTTTTTTCTTAATTAGCCAGATCAACAAAAAATGTTAAAAAGTAAATAAAAAAAAATAAAAGGGTGGGGACCCTGTTTTTGTTTCCATGCCCCATCACTTTTCAAAATAAAAAAGTTGCTATAATTAACTTTATCCACTTGGTTCAATTCAACCTAACATCACCGAAGCGATATTTTCATTACCTGTTTCCATCACCAATATTTCCACCGCTCGCACGAGGCTTGCTGTTGAAAGCTTCTGAAGAAGAAAATCAAGCTATTATATACAAAAAAGAATGAAAAAACTACGTTTTCTTATTGAATTTTCTATTAAATTAATGTTATGTAGCTGCTGCTGCAGGTTTCGTTGAATTTCATTTTTGTCAACACACACTCGCAGCTTTAGGTTGGTGGTGGTAGTTTTTGTTGGTAGCTGGCTTGGCTAAGCTGCTTCCAATATAAGTTCACACTTTGCTTCCTAACGTTCTTAGTTATATTAAATTAATTTTTTTTTTATTTAGAACATCTAAATCACTTGGTATACTATATATAGTACGTTTGAAACATTGTGGTTTTAATACTTAAAAAAATGAATTTTAATCCTTTTGTAAGAAAAAAATTTAGTTTTTAACTTGTCATTTAATTCTTTAAGTTTTAGTTAAATTTTCTATATTATTTTATAATTTGAAATGTTTTACAACTTATATTTGTATTAAATATGAATTTAATGCATACATCATATATATGTCTGTTAATATATAACTTTTTTATTTAATTAAAAAATAAATTACGTGACGCCGACAGTGAGTCTCCAAACAAATTCTGGTGATTAAAAACTCGTTTCTATTAAGGCATTATGTGGTATAATTTATTTGAATTTTTCTGAAATTATGGTTTCATATCTGAAAAAAAATTAAAATAACTTTTTTTTTATTTTTATTTCTAAAAATTACATAATTATTATACTTTTCTAATATATCTTTCAACTAAAAACTTTTTGAAAAATTCTAATATATAACGTACCATTGACTGTTAGAGACAGTCACCCTCATATAAGTCAAAGAAAGAAGCAGTAATATGGGATGTTAATTTTCTAAGAGGTTTTGGTGTTTGATTTTAGCTGGCAATGTAGAATTGTATTTGTAGATTAGGTGTGAGTTCTTAAATTAAGATTGTTTTTTAAAAAATAATCCAGTTTTACAACTGGTTTTCATCGTAAGTAAAATAATATATATATATATATATAACAACTGTATCTCTCGTTTCTCTGTAAAAGCAAGTTTATATTTCATTAATGTGAAAATAAGGCATCGCGAGGAGGTATAATATATATTTACGTACGTACATGTGTCAAAAGGAGGTTGACATATATCTCTGGCAAAAAATTACATATAGAAATATAATATTCTTAACATAAAATTTCTGGGAATTTTACGCTGTATTTGGAATAGTGAAAGTGGTTAAACAGAAATTATCGAAAATAAATGGTAAGAAGAATATTATATGCTAAGTGAGATCCACTTGATTAATTTTGTTTCTCATCGATATTTTCCTAAGTGAGGAAAGAGAAACTTTTTTTCACATTATTTCCTTATAAGTACTTTTTGCCTCTTTTTTTTGTGTTAATCCTCCTCTTAACTATTTTCTTGTAATAATAATAATAATAATAATAATAATAATAATAATAATAATAATAATAATAATAATAATAATAATAATAATAATAATAATAAAAATGTCGATTGAAGGGAGAAATAGTTATTTTCTTTCTTTTTATATTCTTTTTTTAGAGGATTTCTTTTTATCTTCTATTTAACAAAAAAATAGTTTTACTTTTTTTGCTTTTTTCATATTTCACTTACACTAAATAACTTAAAAATTTATTTATTTTCTCATTATTTTTATTTTCATATTCTTTTTTTTCTATTTTGCTCTCATTCTATTTTCTTTTCCATGTCAAATAAAGTGTAAAAGAATTTCTCGGTCGAGCTATTTCTTAAATTGAAATATAGAAGTTTGAACGTAAGAGAAAGAAAGAATCAACGGAATATAGTGAAAATATATTTTCTCTCAAGTCTCAACATTCTATTTTAAACCGTAAAAAAACATTATATTTTGCACCACTTAAAAACAAAAAACATTCTATTTTGCTTTCTATAACTGTTTAGCACCGATGTATGGTTGATTTCGTTAGCTTGTGAGAATGCAATATAAATTAGTCATATATGGAAATTTATTTTCATCATTAGAATGAATGAGATATAGACTAGCCATTCTAGACAGATTGTGAAAGGATGGATGATGACACCATGTTGCAACTTCTTTGTCACCTCTACACGAAAATTGCAAAGGGGTCAATTAAATTAGGGTAAGAAAATTATTATATATGCTTAAATAGTATTCATTTAAATTACATTATAGTAAAATTAATTTGAAATTATTCATCGTAATTAGAATGTATAATAAAATTGATTTTAATAACACATTTTACGTAAAAATATACAACACAATTAGAATGTATAGTAAAATTGAATTTAATACATATTTCTATTAAAATATACACAACATAATACATAAAATTAATTTTATTCTAATATAATCATTAAACAAAACCATTAAACACAAATTATAAGATTGTTATTTTACATACAGTCGTCAACAAGTCACTTCAGTGTTACGTCAAGTGACATATTTAATCATCAAATTTACACGTAACAAGATAATCATTGTACCTCAAGACTACGTCATTGAACAAGGGACAAAGTCTTTATACACAAAGGACAATGACCCTTCCATTGAACATCTATAAATAAAGTGTTCTTAATCATATGGATTTTAATTTATAAATGTACTAGAGTCTTTGTAAATATATATCGCCCTCACAAACCTATAACTAGAATGTGTGACTATCACTCACCTTAAAACATTGCGAGAGACCTCCATGAAATACCTCCTCAAATATCTCACCCTTGATTCACCTAAGGACAAATTTTAAAAGTAAATTAAATTAAATTTTAATCTTTCCCAATAAATTATGTAAACCAAATATTAGTATTTATATTAAAGGTTAGGAATGAATTGTATCTTAATTAAAATCTATATTTTCTATGACAAGTCCTAGGCGGAAAAGGATAACATATCTCTCACTGTGAGAAAGGAATACGATTAGTCTAACGGTGAAAGAGATTTAAAGAAAAAAAAAGTTATATGTTAGATTTTTTTTGTCAACATGTGATATTTTTTATTTTATAAGAATTAATAACAAATTTTTTTTATTGATGAACCTAAATCATAAGTTTTAATTTTTTTTATCCTTAGGTCAGCCCAGAAAATGAATTTCTGATCACCATTAGATTTATCTTATTTCGGTATTTTTTATTATTATTTTTATTTAAGGCTACAATAAAAGTATATTAATGATAAGAACTAATTGCGGTGTCTAGAATGTTTTTCAAATATCTGGCCAAATGATCATATATTGCTTCATAGAAGTATTTCACAAAAAATAAGAGTTATGAAAGATTTTTCTTCTTACTATGTGTTATAAGGTTTCTTTTCCTTATTAGATCATACAAAGTCATTCTGAAAAATATTTTCTCTATTATCATACATCTACTCAGAGCAACTAAAATAGTTTTAGTAGTTGTTGTTTTAGTAGGGGATTTAGATTTAGATTCATCAACAAAAGCATAATTGCCACCATGGGAGAGTGATATTACTAATATACTTTTATTGTAGTTTAAAATAATTTTTTATTTGAAGTAAAAAATATATAATTTTTTACTTATAAATTTTCAATTAATATTCTTAAAGGATTCCTTAACGTAACCTTATAAGACTTTTCTTTCCTAAAATAGATACAGTAATTATTATTAATAATTAATGATAATAGACTAATGAATGCCTCGTTTTAAAAGAAATTAAAAAAGTGATTAATTATCATTAAGTAGTAATTAGTATCTTGAACAAGCAGGGAAAGATGACACTCATTATTACTACTTCTGTTGACAATGTCAAATTGACTCCATCAACTTTTTGGCTCTAACGAGTCGTAGCTGGGCACCTTCGGGTATCAGAAAGCAAGAAACTCATAATTAAATTAAGTAATTAAGCATAAAAAAAATAATTAAATTAAGTCAAAGAAATTGCGTCTCATTATTAAGTAGTAATAATGAGTAATAAGGGATAATTAGTACGTCTCGTAATGAGGATGAAAAGGTCAGCATATATGATCTTATCTAAAAAGGAGTAAACTTACAATTTGCATGAAAGAAATTCATAAAATTTATTAATTGACAAATGCTAGTGCAGATTTAAGTGTTTTTATCGACAACTTTTAGTTAAAAATAAAGTTTCATATTTGATTAATCGGCTGCAAAATCCATCATATCGTGAGTAATTAAGGACTAGACAGATCGAAAGATTGATTCGTGAATTTTCCACTCCAATTTTTCAACTATGACAACGAAGACCTAGGGTAGGGAGTATGTAACACCAAATAAAAACATTGAAAATGAGTGATTCCAGGCTAGCTACTTAAATGTTCAGGTGATAATATATATATATATATATATATGAATTAAGACTAAAGAGTGAATGAATTTTCTTTTCACAAAATTTTGTTATTATTATTTTAAATTCTGAGACTCGTGAAGTGATTCGCGCATTATGTAAATCCTTTTTCTTTTTTTTTTTCATTTCATCCTCTAAATTTACACTAAAATTACACGTGTTGACAATTTTTCCGTGATTAATGCAAACGAGGTGGTAAATATAAACAATCTGATTAAAATGTCTAAATCCAAATCCAAAAAGCATGGTTAAGTGCAAGAATTAAAATGCCAACGCGTTATCCAATGGGTGGCCAATGCTGCCACATGAGCCATGTGACGTCCCCTCCGAATTTAAGAGACAATAATCAAACCCCACCACATGATCATTCGGAATATATTCCGCTAAAGCTTCCTTTATTTTATTCAACATTGAACTCGATCGGCTTACTCCTACTACACTTCTCTTAGTAATTTACTAATTTATACAATGCATATATATTTGGGATTTTTTTTTATCTAGATGACAAATATTTCTACAAGAGACTATAATTTTACTTGAGTCTTATAAAATTATTATAGGTCACAAACTTTCTCTTCAAATATCAATTTAGTTGCATATATAATACTCAAATCTAATATTATGTTAAATTAGAATAACCTAAGTGTCAGTTGAATTTACACACGTACTATTTTTTTAAATTTACACACTTGATAGTATATAAATGTGAAATATATTATGAGTTTATAACCAACAGAAATAAGATAAGTAAATTATGGAGCATAATGCTTCATTGCTTTTTTTCCAGCAAAATGCTCAGTAGCTTAATTAGTAGTGATTTATATTTCGAACTTTAGATATATAATTATATTAAATATTATAAAAAAAAATAATTTTTTCAATCATAATTATTTTATTTTACTCCAATAAGATTATCTATCTTAAAATATACATGTAATGCATTCTAAATAAAACAATAAATTACAAAAAATTTAAATAAATAACCAAAAACGTGTGGGCCCCTTCTAAGTTCTAGCCCTTGACATGCCTAGTTGAGTTTTTATAATATCACAGAAAATATAGAAAATAGGGTTTGGATTGTAACGGAAGGCTTGTGAAGTTCTTTAACTTGTTCTTAAAGCTGTTTGACTTTTGCTCAACGAAACACAACCGCGAAGCAAAACGAAAGAAAGCATGGTGTGTGTTCATAGAGGGTTCTCATGAACCCTAAAATTAATGGGTGACGTTTTGTGACGTAGAGCGTGAATGATCATCGTTGTATGCTTGGTTGCTAAGTAGCATAAAACGAAACATCTAAGACCATGCCTCGTTCTACGCCATCATACAATCATTGGCGGCAAAAGAACGAATCTCCACCGTTGGATGAGGAGCATGTGATGTCATGCCATTGAACATATCATTGTTATGGTCTTTGTTTACCATCACAAGGGATGCACCTGATCCTGGTTTTCTTGTGCTAATTAATCTGATAAAGTAACAGCATTAATGGCTGAAGAGAAGAGATCTACTAAAGCTTAATTACTTTTTAAAATAAAATTAGTATCTTAATAAAGTATATTAATTAAAGCTATAAAGAGTATATTAATTAAAGAATTAGTGAATATAAAGAGTATATTATGTGATTGTATTGAAAATAACAGGTGGTACTGTTTTTAATTTAAAATTTCTTAACTAGTGTTTGTCAGCATTCTCTTTGAAGTAATCAAGTGTACTCGATCATGTATTAGTTTATATATGTGAGAGGGCTCGAATTCTTTAAGCACGTAATTAAATTCAATTTCCAAATTCATGTGCATGGGTGAAGAAAATGCTCTTGGGGAGAATCCTCATTACAAAAACCTAATCGTACGTAGTTCAAAAAACTATTGTCTGTCACCTATTGATAGGGGAGATACTCGACCAATTACTAAAATGTAAAAAGTATAGTTACTTTTATTTTTAATAAATTAATTTACAATAATTTCACCTTAAAAATTAATCTATTATTTTTCTTTCTTTTTTCTTTAATAGGTATTAATACTTTAAAGTTTAAATGAAACTTCTTCTAATAAAAGTAGCTCGAGTGAGATTAATGCTTAGTTTAAAAAGCAAACGTGTACAATTCTCAAAATCTTTACTGCTTAATTAAGAACCTTCATTTATTGTTTGTGCATGCACATATATAAATCTCAAAATTAATCAGCTATAAAATTACATTACAAATTTAAACCCAACTATTCTGTATATACTTAACATTTCAAGATATTATTCAGCAAAAGAAAAAACATTTCAAGATATTTTTTTAAGGAAACATTTCAAGATATTATATATACACACACAAACACACACGAAATTAAAGCAAAACAAATTTTATGTACAAAAAAAACTTTGGTTTATTATATCTATATTTATAGAAAAAATTATATGCACAATTTTCATAAAACTCTTTGCAAAATTTTATATAAATTTCCTTGAAATATTTCATTTTTGTTGTAACATATTTTAATGATCCAAATGAATTCGCACATATATAAGGTGGATTAAGAGTAATCTTAATTATATTCTTCTACAAATTCTCTGATCGAATATTTTATTGAAAATATAAACACAAAAAAAGAATATGTTTAATATCTTGGAAATTTCAAAAATAGTATATAAGAAGATTAGTATGAAAATTTATAATTATTCGGTATATGCTAGTGTTCATTGATTGTATTTAAGCTTTATAAACCATAGTAGCTCTATTTTTTTGTTGTTTAAATATCAGTTCTATTTATAATATTGACATTAATTTACTGATATTAAAACTACATGAATACTATTATTTATTTAAAGAGAGGTTGTAATTATTTGGGTAGAGCAATTAATTATATATATGGTGATTTAGCAGCGTATAAAGCGCAGCAATATCTGAATACCAATCTAGAGATCAGGCCAGGTAGGGACACTTCATCACTAAACCAAATACTGCTTCACAGTTTGAGACAGTTGGCTTTCATTCAGACACATGACATTATTAATTAAATGTTTAACCTTTTGGGCAAGAAAGCTTATTTTTTTTCTGCTAATTCATGGTCACACAGCCTCAATTCAGAAAGCTTAATCACCTTAACCTTTTTCTCTCCCCATTTTCGTACCCAACCATATACCCCAAATTAGCTCACACGTACTTTGACACTCAACTAGATTATTTTGTCTCTATTATTGCTTTTCTTATCATCTTTATTATGCATATATAGATTTCTTTATAATATTATATTAGTTCAAAATTAAACTTGAATTTCTTAATCGTGCTTGAAATAATTATAATTGATATTCAAGTCTTCTAAATTAAATAAATATAAGTTGAAAAGAAAATTTTCACTAAAGGTTAGACTAGTTATTTAGTATAAATTAGTCACCAGTTGATAAAAAAAAGTGTGACTGAATTTTTTTTATTAAAAGTTATAGGTATTTTATCCGAGAAAAATTAATAATTAACAAAAATTTATGACTAATTTATAAATATAACATAACCAGAATTTTTCTTTATTACTTCTCCTGAATGTGAAAACATGGGACCAAAATTCAAACTTCAACATAGACTAATACCTAACGAAGCTGCGCCTAATTGGTGGTTACTATCTCTACTACGTAGCTTGAAAACCCTACTTTTGAGTACACAACACAATAGTAAACGATAAAGCACAGAAAGTACAAAATTGATCGAACATCGTTCTCATAATTTGTCATTATAGTTAAGAAACTTGTCAGTTAATACAAATATGATTGCCGATAATCATATTTTAATGGACTAATGAAATCTAAAAGTGGCATGCCACGCATAGGAAGTGTGTCATTCATATCTATATATCCGTGCGTGAGTGGGAAT